>NW_021703785.1:74295846-74325624 GCF_005190385.1 Monodon monoceros | reverse complement strand
CCTCCCTCCCCCCCCCCCCCCACCCCACTTAGAAGAGCCGTGCCCCGCGGTTCTGGCTCCTGTCCACGCCGGAGAGCCGCCCCTCCCCTCCCCTCCATGTGCCGCTGCTCTGCCCTCCCGGGACCCTGAGGTCATCCCCTCACAGCTCTCCAGTCCCGTCTGCAACCCGTCACTGCTCTTCTAAGTTGTGCCTGAAGCTTAATCTAAAAGACAGTGTTACACGGCTTAGTGTTTATGACACCAGCACCCCGCTCTTAGGGAGTTCACACAGATACTTGTATGTGAATGTTCAGAGCAGCGTTATTCATGATAACCAGGAGTGGGTGGAAACAACCCAGGTGCCGTGAACTTGGTGGAAAGGTCTGCGGGACTCGGATGCCCTCTGTGGTCCACAGCCCAGCCCAGCGCGGATCTGGGTCCTCTGCAGGAGGAAGAGCTGGACATGGGTGGGGAGCGAGGGCGAGCTGGGCGAGGGGGCGAGGCTGGGAAGGGCCTTCAGAGGGTAAGGTGCCGCCACACGTTCACATCCACGGCCACTGGACAAGGACCATGGGGGATGGGAGGTGGGAAGCAGTGCCCCTCCCTCAGCCACGCCCACGAGGCACCAGCAGCTACGTTGTGAGAGGTGCGAGGCCCTCGCGGCACAGGTGACTGCCAGCCCAGCCGCGTCCTAATTAGGCACTGGCGGTGGGGACGCAGCGGAGGCGTGGACTGTGGCGATGCGGTACCCACCGGCCATGCAGCCAGAGTGACGGGGCAGGAGGGCAGTGGGGCCTCTAGCTGGGTGGGTGCCATAGGTGTGGAGAGCTCCCACCTGCAGTCAGTGATGACAGGAAAGTGGGTGCTGGAGATGGAACCGCTGATGTGGAAGTGGTGGTGGTGTCCAGACCATGACTGTGGAGCAGTTGGTTGTAAGAAACTTATTGACAAGTAAAACCTTTTGTGGAGTGAGTCCAGCGAGACCAAGATATGTAAACTATGTGCTTGTTTATCCTGTCTGTAATCTCGGAAGAGGCAGAAGGGGTACAATGAACTTCAAATAATTTGTATATTTTTGTACTTTAGGAGAATGAATTCTCACAGGCCAGTAGCTATGCAGATTTAGCTGTGAACTCTGACAGATATAACCCATCAGCTCTTACTAATAAAGGGAATACAGTTTTTGCAAATGGTGACTATGAGAAGGCAGCTGAATTCTATAAAGAGGCTCTAAGAAATGATTCTTCTTGTACTGAAGCACTTTATAACATTGGTAAGTGAAACAGGCAAAATTGCCTTTTTTTTTTTTTTTTGCTTATAAAGCTCCAATTCATTGAGAGGAAGAGTTCTTTGCAACAAAAAGTTGAAAAGAAGACTCTTGCATTATAGACTATTTTTAATGGAATTAATGACTCAGAATCTGGACGCTTGTGAGATTTGGGTAGATGTAGCCGAAATTCCCTCTAAAAAGACTTCCAGGTTCCTCCCACCGTGGTATGAGAATGTTTCCCGAATTCCTGCTAATACTGGATATTATAATTCAACTTTTGCCAAATTGATAGGTGGGGAAAAAAATCTCATTTTCTTCCTTTTTTTCTTTTATAAATTTATTTATGTTTGGCTGCGTTGGGTCTTTGTTGCTGCGCACGGGCTTTCTGTGGTTGTGGTGAGCGGGGGCTACTCTTCTTTGCGGTGCGTGGGCTCTAGGTGCATGGACTTCAGTAGTTGTGGCACACGGGCTCAGTAGTTGTGGCATGTGGGCTCAGTAGTTGTGGCATGCAGGCTCAGTAGTTGTGGCACATAGGCTTAGTTGCTCCGTGACATGTGGGATCTTCCTGGACCAGGGCTTGAACCTGTGTCCCCTGCATTGGCAGGTGGGCTCTTAACCACTGCACCACCAGGGAAGTCCCTTCCTTTTTAATTACAAACAATTTCAAACATTAAAAAAAAGAGAGAAAAAGCATACCTCTGTACCTACCACCTATATTTAACACATTTTTACATTTTGTTATTTTTACTTAAGATTTTGTCTTTAATAAACTGTTAAAGACCTGAAGGCTCACACCACCCCATCCCTCCCCTGCCTGTCAGAGGTCACCTGACCCCCATCGTGTCCCCCTGTCGTGCCCCCCCGTCCTGCCCCCCGTCCTGCCCCCCACATCGTGTCTCCCCATCATGCCCCCCTGGTTGTGCCCCCCCCCGTTGTGTCCCCCAGTCATGACCCTCATCATGTGCCCCCATCGTGGCATCCCCCCGTTGTGTCCCCCTCATCTCCCCCACCCCCACCCCATCGTGAGCTCGTGCTGTTGCAGACACATGTTGATGCAGTGCAGGCTCATGTCTTGGCTTCAGTGAAGTTTCCTCTGAAGGTTTCTTCTCCTGCTTCTTTGGTTGGCTTGTTCATGTTATCCTCTCTTTACTGTGACGATCTTTCCTCCATGTCTGATGAGCCTGGCCTTCTCCTTGTATCTAGGAGTTTGCAGCTGAGGCTGAGTGGGACCTTCGAGGCCTGCCCACTCCCCACCATACATTGTCTGTCTCATTGTGTCCTGAGGGTGTCCAGGCAGCTGGATCTCTCCTCCCCGGGCTGGGCTGGGTGGGACGGGACGGGCAGGGGGCATTAGCAACTCTACCTGGCACTGAGGGGTTGGGAGAAGAGGGGTGAGTATGGGGGCCTGGGGGGCACGAGGTCACTCACCAGACCTCCGTCCATTTGACCTCTTCATATGTTTAAATGCCTCTCTTAGTCAGTCCGTCGCTTAAGGGAGCTTTATAATTTCTTCTGTGAAACAGAATTTTTCTATTTTTTATGTAGTCAAATTTGGTTTTTGAAAATTTGTGGCTTCATTTGTTTATTGCTTTATGAAGCGCTTCCCTACCCCAAGATTACAAAATCATTTTCCTTTCATGCTTTTATAGCTTTGTTTTTTCTATTTAGTTTTGAAATAAAAATTGAATTTATTTGAAAAAGGAATAAATTCAAGAGAGGAATGTGTGGTTTTTTGTCATGTGTAGTCACTTGTCCTGGCATTGTTTATTACTTGTCCCTTAGTCCTCCTTGAGCTTATTTTTTAAAAAATATTTATTCATTCATTCATTCATTCATAAATTCATTCATTCTGGCTGCGCCTGATCTTAGTTGCAGCATGCATGCAGGATCTAGTTCCCCAACCAGGGATCGAACCCCGCCCCCCATCATTGGGAGCACTTTTTTTTTTTTTTTTTTTTTTTTGCGGTACGCGGGCCTCTCACTGTTGTGGCCTCTCCCGTTGCGGAGCACAGGCTCCGGACGCGCAGGCTCAGCGGCCATGGCTCACAGGCCCAGCCGCTCCGCGGCATGTGGGATCTTCCTGGACCGGGGCACGAACCCGTGTCCCCTGCATCGGCAGGTGGACTCTTAACCACTGTGCCACCAGGGAAGCCCGGGAGCACAGACTCTTACCCACTGGACCACCAGGGAAGTCCCAGTCCTCCCTGACTTTAACTGAATTCTGTAACCCAGCCCATTTCTGAACTGTTTGTGCTGTTCTTTCAATGTTTGTCATTCCTGCTCCCCTCAACACTTCAAAACATGCACTAAAGCTTTCATGATTTAGTGTCTGCCAAACATTAGTGGAATTTCCTGCCCCTGCCTTGTTCCTTTTTTCTTTTTTTAATTGTGTTCATCTTTATTTTCTCTTTTGGATGAATATTTACCTATATTTAAATATTCATTCTGTTACTTTGAGAAAATTACTACCAATACTAGTACTTATAGCTTACCTTTTTTTCTCTTTCTTCTTTTTAAAGGCCTTACCTATAAGAAGCTAAACCGGCTTGATGAAGCTTTGGACTGTTTCCTGAAACTTCATGCAATCCTAAGAAACAGCGCCCAAGTCCTTTACCAGATAGCAAATATGTATCTTATGTGAAAAACTTAAGGACAGTTATTAATTCACTCAGTTGGTGATTGAGTACCACTTATTAAATAAGCTTAACCAGTGAATTAATTGATGGGGGTATATTTTAAAACCTGACTATCAAATTAATATGTGATGAAAATATGATTTGAGTGATCCTGTTTTAAAGGGTCATTTGCATTATAGGAGGGATTATTTAGAAGTTGCAACTATTACTAATTTTTAGACATAGTAATTGAAGTAATTGGGTATCATGTCGGGTCCACACAAGATGTTCATTGAGCATAAATTAGACCCTTCAGGGAACTCCCTGGCGGTCCAGTGGTTAGGACTCCTCGCTCTCACTGCCAGGGCCCAGATTTGATCCCGGGTCAGGGAACTTAAGATCCCACAAGCCATGTGGCGCAGCCAAAAAATAAATAACGATAATGATGAAAAAATTTTAAGTATTGTCTCCTGTGCTTCTGGTAGGGTAGATAAAATTTTTTTGATAAAAAATGTTAATTTTAGAGCAGATAGCAGCATAGTTATTTCTTTTAGCCTTTTTGTTTTGTCCAGTTCATTTCTCTGAAGGTGCCAGTGTCATGACCTTCTGGTGCCCAGTTCCTGATCAGTTTGGATCCAGTCAAGCAGTTGTTGTGTTTGAGGCTGTTTGAATACATTTCCTTATTTTTATGTTTTTCTTATGGTATCACATTTGTCATCATTAAAAGTAGTAGGCTCTTCTTTTTTTTTAAAATAAATTTATTTATTTTATTTATTTATTTTTGGCTGCATTGGGTCTTGGTTGCGGCACACAGGGTTTCTCTAGTTGTGGCGAGCAGGGGCTACTCTTCATTGTGGTGCACGGGCTTCTCATTGTGGTGGCTTCTCTTGTTGCGGAGCGTGGGCTCTAGGCGAGCAGGCTTCAGTAGTTGTGGCACGAGGGCTCAGTAGTTGTGGCTTGTGGGCTCTAGAGCACAGGCTCAGTAGTTGTGGTGCACGGGCTTAGTTGCTCCGTGGCATGTGGGATCTTCCTGGACCAGGGCTGGAACCCATGTCCCCTGCATTGTCAGGCAGATTCTTAACCACTGCACCACCAGGGAGGCCCCAAGGCTCTTCTTTTTCAATGAAACTTTGGATTGGAATATTTTCATGTCATTAAGGCAGCTAATATAAATAGTAAGTAATCAGTAAGTACTGGTGTGAATAAATTATTTGAGTGTATGCAGAGGACTTTCTAGGCATTAAAGCTACAAAAAACTGTCTTGGGCTTGTAATGTAATTAGGGAAAACTCACCAGAAAATACATGGAAACCATTCCTTTAAAATGTTGAACATTTAAGAGAGGTAGAATAATTGAAACACAGCACTCAGGCTTTTTTTTTTTTTTTTTTTTTTTTGCGGTACGCGGGCCTCTCACTGTTGTGGCCTCTCCCGTTGCGGAGCACAGGCTCCGGATGCACAGGCTCAGAGGCCATGGCTCACGGGCCCAGCCGCTCCGCGGCATGTGGGATCTTCCCAGACCAGAACATGAACCCGTGTCCCCTGCATCGGCAGGCGGACTCTCAACCACTGCGCCACCAGGGAAGCCCCAGGCATTTTTATTAAGGACAAATTTTGGACAAAACTTTGAATAAAACAGCACACTATTAATTCTACTAGTGTGGCAGTTGATCTTAGTGGGTAGTAATGAAGTAAAAGGAAAAGCAAGATGTGTGTGTGTGTGTATGTATATATGTTATGTCCCATATACATATATAGGGGACAGAAGTGTTATTGACCATTTTTCATCCTCATCCCTGACGAAATCCAGAGTAAACAGTATTAAGTAGCACATTAGTATAGACTAAGAAATATTTTTATGAAATGTTGGTTTTAGGTTTGCTTATTGATCAATGAATTTAGAAAAATTGTGTTATCCTTCATTGAAATTGTCTAAGATACGAGTTAATGGAAGATCCCAGTCAAGCTATGGAATGGTTAATGCAGCTGATCAGTGTTGTTCCAACTGACTCCAGAGCTCTGTCTAAACTGGGAGGATTATATGACAGTGAGGGGGATAAATCCCAAGCATTCCAATATTACTATGAGGTGGGTGTGCAGTCTTGCCTTCCTTCTGCTTTTTAGCCTTTTATGAATTGTTATAAAAAAGACAGCAGGCCTTTTAAGTTTTAAAAATTATAAATGCTTATCAGCTTTTAAATAAATAATTTAAAATAAAACATTTGTGGAATATAAAGTTAGTTTTTGATTATTTTAATAAAAGGTAAAATAAAAGGTACCAATGCATTTTTCTCTTGAAGGGTGATTTAATCCCTTTTGAGTTTATTACATACTTAATTTGACTCAGATCATATATCAGTACATCAAAAAGATATTTATAGATAATTGAAAAATGTGTCAAACAAATCTTAAGTTTTCCAAATCTTATATAGTTTCAAAACTTGAACAGTACTTGTGACAGCTCATACTTTTTAAGTAAGAAATGTCACACTGTATAAATTAATCCAGCTGGTGGGGAAGATGTTGGGGAGTGAACTGTGCGTTGTGACTGAAGTTCTTTTGTCACACCTCCCTTTCCAGTCGTATAGGTATTTCCCGTCCAATATTGAAGTCATCGAGTGGCTTGGGGCCTATTACATCGACACCCAGTTTTGTGAAAAAGCCATTCAGTACTTTGAAAGAGCTTCTCTTATACAGTAGGTAACTGTTATGACTTTATGTTTAGTTAAATGTCTACAATCTGATAGACATACTGAGTTCATGAACAGTTATTAGTGAACATTCAGGCATCGTTTCGATTTTCTTGTATTGTGTTTCATTTGACTTGGTCTTTATTATGATAAATATATTTCCTTTTTATGCAAGTGTTTTAAAAAACACCTTCAAGGTACTTTTCTGTGTGTATTTTTCTTTTTCACATCTCAGTAAACAAGTATTATTTCTTTATCAATCAGAAAATGACTCTCTCATTCCAAAGACAAAGTTTCATTTCTGAAAGAGTCCTAATTGAAATGTTTCATTGGTCTCAGTTTGTAATTGATATACATTATATATTAAAAATCAGGACTTCCCTGGTGGCGCAGTGGTTAAGAATCCGCCTACCAATGCAGGGGACACGGGTTTGAGCCCTGGTCCGGGAAGATCCCACATGCCACGGAGCAGCTAAGCCCGTGTGCCACAACTACTGAGCCTGCACCCTAGAGCCCACGAGCCACAATTAATGAAGCCCACGTGCCACAACTACTGAAGACCATGCGCCTAGAGCCCATAAGAGAAGCCACCGCAATGAGAAGCCCACGAACCGCAACGAAGAGTAGCCCCCGCTCGCAGCAACTAGAGAAAGCCTGCGTGCAGCAACAAAGACCCAACGCAGCCAAAATTAAATAAATAAATTTATTTTTTTAAAAAAAGAAAGAAGGGCTTCCCTGGTGGCGCAGTGGTTGAGAGTTCGCCTGCGGATGTAGAGGACGCGGGTTTGTGCCCCGGTCTGGGAGGATCCCACATGCCGCGGAGCGGCTGGGCCCGTGAGTCATGGCCGCTGAGCCTGCGCGTCCGGAGCCTGTGCTCTGCAACGGGAGAGACCACAACAGTGAGAGGCCCGCATACCGCCAAAAAAAAAAAAAAAAAAAGAAAGAAAGCAGGAGTAGCAATATTAACTTCAGACAGAACAGAAATCAAGCTTATAAAAAAAATCAAACTCTTAAAAATGTCTTTAAATTCATATCAGAATGTTTTATACATTATTCAGAAATAATTGGGATATATCATGTTGTGTTTTGTGTTTGGCCAAATTGAATTTTAACATTAGATATGGGGAAAGGGGAGCCGGGAGGGACAAGGTAGCGGTAAGGGATTACGAGGTACAAACTACTATGTATAAAATAAGATACAAGGATGTATTGTGCAGCACAGGGAATATAGCCAATATTTTATAATAACTATAAATGGAGTATAATCTATAAAAATTTTGAATCACTGTGTTGTACACTTGAAACTAATATTGTAAATCAACTATACCTCAATTTGAAAAAAAATAAAAGAGAAGTGAGGAGAGCATTAAATTATTCCCTAGTCTTTTATTCCTTCAAATTTTGTTTTTCTCAGAAATTTTTAGTAGTAGTCTTTAGAAATTCTGGTCATGTTTATTTTAGAAAAGAAATTCACTTCTATTTTAAGGGAAAAAAAAGAATGAATAGATTTCTTTTTTACTTTCTTTTTAGTTGAAGTCTAATTGTTCAAACACAAGGTCAAAAATTGCCTCTTGGATACTAAATTTGCAAGCCTAAACCTAGGTTTCTAAGCCTTAGGTACTAAGTATAAGATATGGCAAAGGTAATAAAAATGGTTAAAATAGAATGCTGTGGTCTTTACACAAACTGGCGAGGCAGTTCTTCTAAGAATGTCTAAACAAAGGTGTGAGTTAATTGAAGGGCTCTAAATTTAAATTTCCCAATATCAGTATGACAGATAATAATGAAGGAAATTGTATATATGCTGTTGTTAATAATAAAGACGACCTAATCAAATGTCAAAAAGTAATTGAAAGCTAGTACCGATATGTAGCTTAGCTTTATAAAACTGTTTGGCCATCACAGATTATTTTTGTTTCATCTTTAATTTCACATCATTTCTTTTACAGGCCTACACAAGTGAAATGGCAGCTGATGGTAGCTAGTTGTTTTAGAAGAAGTGGTAAATGCTTTAATTTTATTCACTTTAATATATGTTGCTTGTTTCTATCTTTTAGGTAATTATGCATATAAATGTGTTCCTATTGTAGATTTATTTATTAAGATTAACTTTTGACAAGTACACATATCAAACATTATATGAAAGACACAGTGTTTACTACGTACAGTTAAAAGTTACGTTTACTAACCCACATCCCCTGCATTGGAAGCGGGGAGCCTTAACCACTGGGCTGCCAGGGAAGTCCCATCTAGTCACCTCATTCTAAACATCCTGTGTGCTCTGCCCAATGTGTGAGCCTCTCTCACACCTGAAAAGCTGAGGAGAGCCCAGAACTGGGGCCGCAGGACTTGATTTTGTACAGCAGATGTCACTAGTCATCCTGGTTGTGTTTTCAGTGTCAGTCTTTCTCTCGTCCCGTGCTGCTGGCCTGTTCTGCAGTGTCAGTGTGTTAATGGTTTGGGACTAGCCATGAAGTGAACGATACTGTTAAAATGTCAGGATTAAGCAGGAGATAAATGTTAACACTGCGGTTAAAATGTTTAGTTAAAATAACATGCTAATGTAGTTAAGTGTGAAAAATGCAGTCCCTCTTATAGAGCAACCAGTTGTCCAGGAGAGCTCCCTCACCCAGGGAAGGACGAGCCATGACCACCAGCAGCGGTCCCCGCCGTTTCTTAGGGCCCTCTGTCCGCCTCCGAGAGCCCCTCAGGTGGCAGCGGGACACAGGTGCGGTGTGACCTCAGGTCATTTTGCGGGTTGGTCTCTAATGTTACCGTGTTTCCTGTTGGCGGAAAGACCTCTCTACATACACATTTCATTTACGTCAGGGCGAGTCCGAGTTGCCTGCGCGCGTGTAGTGCCTGTCCTGTGACGTACGTGTGTGTGTGTGTGTGTGTGTGTGTGTGTGTGTGTGTGTGTGTGTGTGTGTGTGTGTGTGTGTGTGTGTGTGTGTGTGTGTGTGTGTCTCTCTCTCTCTGTGTGTGTGTGTGTGTGTGTGTGTGTGTGTGTGTGTGTGTGTGTGTGTGTGTGTGTGTGTGTGTGTGTGTGTGGCTGGCCAGGGGAAGAGCGGCCACCTTAGCCGGCCTGGCCGCGCTGGGTGCTCCGCTTTCCGTCTTGTTCAGCCTCCACCCCGACGCCGAGGCCGGCGGGCCACCCCCTTGTGCAGGAGGCCCAGACGTAAGGGCATAACTCTTTCCTGAGATTTTAGCAAAGGTCTTTGATCCAAAATTCGTTTTTCCTATTCTTTGCTGCCATGTGAAGCTAAATTATTTTATTACAAAACAAAATGCTTTCTGTAAACTTTTTAATGTTTGAATATAAAAACTGCAAAACAAGTTATTTTTCATCTTTTCCAAGTGAATAACATTGAAATTAATGTTATTACTTCATTTTAAGAAGTAGAACTAAGTTTCAACCATTTACTTCCTCTCTACGCCTTTTTCAGATTTACTTTGTCTGTACATTTTCTTCCGGAAGTTATATTGAGGGACCTCCCTAGCGGTCCAGGTATTAGGACTCCACACTTCCACCGCATGGGGTACAGGTTTGATCCCTGGCCGGGAACTAAGATCCCACATGCTGCACAGCCAAAACAAACAAACAAAAAACAGAAGTTATATTGGGAATGGTTGTTTATGCCTGTGGCAAACATGGAAGTCATCCTTCTAAACCAGTGAAATGGTGCCAGCATATTGAATTTAAATTAGTATTTTGCTGAACCCTGTTCATTTCTATAATCTGCTAGTATGTTTGTTTTTTCTTCTTCACTTATAGGTAACTACCAAAAAGCATTAGATACTTACAAAGATATTCACAGAAAATTTCCAGAAAATGTTGAATGTAAGTGAGACTACATTTTGTAACTTTGAAAGTATAGGTTCTCACATTTTATGTCCTAATATGTAATAATTACCTTTGCTACAGTAATTGCATACATAGATACCAACCTATAATTTGTGGTACATGTTTAAATATGTGGTTATAGGATCAGAAAATTTGGCTATGCAAGTACATATTTTTATAGAATTTAATTCTTGACGGATTTAAATATACCACTGAATTCTCTTCAGTAGTAAACAGATCTATATTTCAAAGCTTTATGAAATTTTAAGAATAAATTTTGGTTTATTATTTTTTAAAGTTCATAAACTATGGTATTTTATAGAAAAGCCATTTTATTTATTTTAAAAAAATTATTTTTTATAAATTTATTTTATCTTTGGCTGCGTTGGGTCTTCGTTGCTGCAGGCGGGCTTTCTGTAGTTGCGGCGAGCGGGGGCTACTCTTCGTTGTGGTGCGCGGGCTTCTCGCTGCAGTGGCTTCTCGTTGCGGAGCACAGCCTCTAGGCGCGCAGGCTTCAGTAGTTGTGGCACGTGGGTTCAGTAGTTGTGGCTCGCAGGCTCTACAGTGAAGGCTCAGTAGTTGTGGCGCACGGGCTTCGTTGCTCCGCGGCATGTGGGATCTTCCCGGGCCAGGGATCGAACCCATCTCCCCTACGTTGGCAGGCGGATTCTTAACCACTGTGCCAGCAGGGAAGCCCTAGAAAAGGCATTTTAAACCATCCATTTAATTATAACTTTTTGAGACTGAAAAAATACCTTTAGAGTTTATGATAATAGAACATTAATAATCTTGCTGATACTGGTAGCAAATTAATTTTAAAACATTATGTTATATGTAACTTATTTCCCTTTTATAAAGTTGGCTTTGTATAAAATATTCATTTCTTCCAATCTTATTGCACAGTGGATTTGATGCAACCTGAAGTAACAGTGTTACAGTAACAGCAACAAGATCAGGATCCGGAAAAGTACAAAATAACCATATTCATAGGTCTCATATTCTCACTAAACTATATATGGCCCCAGTAGCTTTGTGACTAAAGGAAAAAGGGAAGATACAGTGGGTTTTATAATCTTTACTATTTATAAGGAAATAAAAAGTAATTCCTTGGGAAGAAGAAAATCCTTTCAACTCTTACTTCAGTTGTGTTGAGACACAGAGGAGAGTAGATAAAAGGTCACTGGAAGACGCCATAGCTCCTAGCTTTACTAACATCCCTCCAACAAATGAAATAATGTGTTTGAAAAGACCGTTTTGAATGTTGTCCTTCAATGACCATGCACACAAAACAGCACATTTCAGTAAAAACAGATCTTTTCCGGGCCACGTTTTCAGTGGCGCAGCCTGATCCAGGGCTTAGATGTGCTGCATGTTCCTTCAGTAATGTTTTTCTCAACTTGACTTTTGTGAAAGCAGAGAGCTCAGAATTATGGCCTTTGCTAAGAGCCTAGGGGCGAGGAGTTTTGTAATGCTGGTCACATGTGGGTCCATTAGCTCACAGCAGTTTCCGAATGCCAGTCCGAAAACAGGATACATGGGAATTACTTGTAAAACTTGTAAAAACTACAAATCTGTAGCCCAACCTACAGAGATTCTCATTCAGGTTTGCAGTGGACCCAGATATCTGATTTTTCCTATTTCTTTTTTTTTTTTCTCATCTATTTATTTTCCTGTTTCTTTTTTAACAGCTTTTAATGTGATTCTTAACTTCAGTCACATTGGGGAACTGATACTTTAAAGATTAAATGAGAGCAGTAATAGCTTTTGGGGAATGGAAACCCAACAGTCTGCTGGGCAGAGCTTCTCAGCTTCGGCAGCACTGACATTTGGGATCGGATAATCCTGTGCTGTGGGACCATCCTGTGGATTCTAGAATGTTCTAGCAACATCCCTGCCCTCCACCCACTGGGTGCCAGGAGCACACCTCCTGTTATGACATTGTCAGGTGTCCCCTGGGGATGTAGCTGCTGCCGGTTGAGGACCACTGCAGTAGCTGCAGCACCTCCGCACCGGACAGCAAAGAGAGCATCTCCAAGCAAGGCCACTTTTCTTTCTTTAGAGAGAGTTTAAGATTCACTGTAAAAGTTGAATGATTGGGACTTCCCTGGTGGTGCAGTGGGACACGGGTTCGAGCCCTGGTCCGGCAAGATCCCACATGCCACGGAGCAACTAAGCCTGTGTGCCACAACTACTGAGCCTGTGCTCTAGGGCCCGCGAGTCATAACTACTGAGCCCGTGCGCCTAGAGCCTATGCTCCGCAACAAGAGAAGCCACCGCAATGAGAAGCCCGTGCACCGCAATGAAGAATAGCCCCTGCTTGCTGCAACTAGAGAAAGCCTGCGTGCAGCAACGAAGACCCAACGCAGACAAAAATAAATAAATAATTTATTTTTTTTGAAAAAGTGTTTAAAAAAAAAAGTTGGGCGATTATCTGTGCTGTGGGGAATGTCCAAGGTACTTTGGCCTGTTTAATTTTCAAAGCAGGTGTGATCAGTTGTCCGCCTTTCGGTAGCGTAGGAAAAACACTTGCACTCATGTGAGGCCTCACTCTGAGCAGAGTACTTTTCCGATGAACCAAAGGGTGATTTTGTCTTAAAATACGTTCTTCTGCTATCAAAAATTGACCTGTAGCCGAGTGTTATTTGTAGAAAATATAAATTACCTTCTTACTGTGCATTATCAGGGTAAATGTATGCATAGGCAATTTACGCAGTAGTAATGTGTGACGTTTTAGATTATTTTAGTACCATTACTTTTGTAATACATTAATGGTCATGAATTAGTCACTAACTCACAAATTCTTATGGGGTGACTGCAGTGCTGGTACACAGCATTGTTCCCGCCCTGTGGGTGTGGCAGAAAACAAGACAGAACAAAATCCTGGCCTCATGGAGCTTGGATTCTAGTGGGAAGAAAAAGACAATAAACAAGTATATAGTATGTCAGGAGTCGTAAGTGGTATAAAGGAGAAGCAGGTGAGGAGATAAAGGCTCGGGTTATAGGTGCTGTGGTCTCTCCTGAAGGGCGGGTGGCAGAGTCCCTCTAAACCGTCTTCCCAGGAGGTCAGTTCTCAGAGGGCCAGGAATACAAAGTGTAGTGATTTTTCAAGAGAAACAAACCCTGTTTGTGAGCAGCGTTCCTACCCGGGTCCCAGAAGACTGAGCTTATTGATTTATTGTTCTTTGAACACCATGGATAAATACTTTTCTAAAAATATTTTTCATAATTTAGGTCTACGTTTCTTGGTTCGTCTCTGCACAGATATTGGATTAAAAGAAGTTCAAGAATATGCAACAAAACTCAAGAGATTGGAAAAAATGAAAGAAATCAGGGAACAGGTATGTCATGTGAGCCGAAAACTGCTGTCAGTTTTGAAAATGTCAGCCTTCTGTAGCTCAGCTGAGTGATGTCTGGGCTTCTGTCAGTAAAATTAAGTTGCAGTTATTTTTCTGCTGTGGCATGAAAGGAAAAATAACTAAAACTCTAGTTTTAGGATAAAATTCAGTCAAAATCTAGTTCCTAATCAGAGAAAGTGCAATAGATTCAGTGTAGTCTTTAGTGGAAATCTACTGATAGACTAACAATTGTAATTTCTCCAGTACAAAATAGCTGCAGGTTAAGTTGTAGACGTAACTTCAGCTGGAGAGTCTTGTGGCCTGTGGAAACCAGGAGACTTGCCGACAACAGCAGTTCATTGGGCTGCTGTGTTGCATCGTAGGGCACGGCTCTGAGGATGGCTGATACAGAGGCTTCAGGTGTATTTCTGTGTTCCCTGCAGTGTTTTACTTCTGTGAGAGAATAATCCCTCCTGTGTTTGAGCCTAGAATATTTAAAAGTTTAACATGATTTCTGAGTATCGCCTTTCATAGAAAGAAAATTCTTTAAGCTTAAGCTTTTCCAAAAATTTAATTACCTTGGGTAATTAAATCTAAATTTCGTATTTGCTTTCAAAATGTCGTTATCTTGTTTTTGCTTTGAGGATGTGACCTGATTGTTTTATTCTCTTTTTTAAATTGTCAGTTGCAAAAGCATTATGAGCATGACCTTAAAAATCCTATAAAACATCAAGTTGGTATTAAAATGCCACTGCTAGGGTATATAGTTACAAGCTGCTGTGAAGACCAGCTGAATACCACGTACCAATTGCTAATTTAATTAGATAACCTGCGTGAAAGTTTTGTAAAATTAAACTAGTACAAATTGGAAGTTCAGATTATCATAACTATCATCATAATTACTATGACATTTGTTTCATTAAGAAGAATCAAAAAGAAGTATCTATTTCAAACCATGAAATTCTTTGGAGCTCAAAACTAGTTCTGTGAAGTTACTTAGTGTAGAACCGTGGGTGCATCTGGAAGTCTTCAGACTTCGTAAGTTTAAGCATCAGTGGTTTGTCACTTATGAATGGTGACTGAACGGTGCACATGAGCTCAGGCAAGTTCTGGATCCCACATGGGGCCCATGTGCTGACCCCACAGCCGAGTGGGAGTGGGCCTCCCGGCCGGACGCCCCCCACCCCAGTGAGGAGCTGGGAGCCTTCTAGCTCCTGCTTCTGGGGGCCGCACTCAGGCTTTAAGGAAACATGGATTCCAAGGACTCCTGGGAAGTGAAATTGAGGGGTCAGGTCGAGACCTGTGCCCACCACACACCCTCCTCAGATCCCCCCGCCAGCCCCTGCCCTCCTTGAATCTAGACGGCCTGGGCCGCTACAGGCGCTCCTCTCCTTCTGACGTGGCAGCCCATCACCCCGCGGTTCCCCCCCGCACGGCACCCCCTGTCCTGATTGTTCTCGTTTGCTCATGGGGACTTGTGATTTTACTGTTGTAAATGAGTATCGAATGTCACTGCAACGGCTTTTCCTTTCTAATTACTACTCAGCCTGTTGATTCCTCTTCATCACAGTATTTGTGTATTCAGTGAACATAGTCAGCTTTTGTCTGTGTCTCTCATAGACCTGACCTTTTATCCCTATGTTGTACTCGCCATGGCGTAATTAAGGACACTTAGTAAGCTCAGACGAGTTACAGTTGATGCGTTTAAATTACGCAGTGCTTATCTTACCTGCTTACCCAAGTGAGTGCTGTGTTGCTGTGCTCGAGCAGTGTCTCTCTTCCTAATGCCTTATCACTGCCGCACTGCACCTGCATCACTTAGATACACGCTCTCGTCCCAGCCGTTCCTTCGTCTTCCTTTACGTCACAGTCCTTATCCACAGAGCACTTTCTTTCTGTTTCCTTGAGATCAGTTTCTCCATTGTTCTTCGGGACTGCTTATTAAATCTTACATAAAGAGAAACATTTTCTTGGTGTTTTCTCACTTATATTTTACATATGAACACAAAATTGAGGGGGAAGTTAGTGGAAAAGGTCAGTCCTAGGAAAGAGAGCAGAGGCTTACAGAGAAGCAGTCCTGTGGGTATGAGAGCCGCCTTCTCGGGAAATCGTTGCGTGCCCCCGTGCGTTTGTCTAGATTGTGAGCCGTGGGGCAGGCGCCCTGTTTCCTGGCTGCGTGGTGCATGAGACGCTATTCGTTATGAAACAAAATGTCACAAATCAACGCCTGAAGTAAGGATGCTATCCTTTTCTAAATTTGAACTTAAAACTTCTTGTTACTCTTCCTGTGTGTCTCCTGTTTAGAATCTGTCTCAATGCAAAAACTTAACGTTTTTCCTTTGTAATTAGGATTTCTTCATAAAATCATTGCCGAGGCCTGTGTAATACCTGTTGTACAGATATATCTTGATTTCTTTGAATATTTCCACATGGTTAGGTATCTTTTTTCCAGTTGGTGACTTTCTGCAGTCTGTCTAGCTTTCAGGTGTTCCTTGCTAAAGCACTGTGGGCCTCTGTGAGCGTCTGTAGTCGAGCTCGTCCATATTGTTAGCTGGAGACGTTTGGGAACCAGCCACAGGGTTGAGACCAGGGATGTCCTGGATAACCACGCCACACCTTTACCTGAGCTGCTAGAAGGAATGCAGAGCTGAGCCCCAGTCTTTATCCCGTCCTTTCCCCTGCAAGTGCTGACAGTGGCAGAAATTTGGCAGCAGAAAGGAAAAGGAGTGAAGAGGCTGGGTGGCCTTTCCTGATCTCCCTCCTCTGCTTGCAATTTGCCCTCCTCCCACCTGATGACGTCTGCTCAGCTGGACATCCGCGACCAGCAGCAGCAACACCCAGTGCATGATGAGCGTGGGCCGCTCTAGCCCTTTGCCCGTACTGGCCAGTTTAATCGTCACAGGAGTCCTATGCTATGATGTTGGATGTGGTTTTATTATTACTGTTCTTTAAGATGAGAAACCTGAGGCCCGTGGTTGCAAAGCAACTTTCTCCAGGTCACACAGCTGTTGGGGGGTAGGCCTCGGATTCACATCCAGGAAGGCCAGCTTCTGAGTCCAGGCTCCTGGCTGCCACGCCCTGCTCCCTTACGGATAGTAGAGAAAAAGGATGAGAGTAATTACTTTCAGTTGGTGTATAGTCCTTACTTTTCTGCATCCAGGAAGTTGGTAGCTCACTCCATGAGCTAAACTGGAATGTACCTCTGTGAGCTCACTCTAATTTGATCAGAGCTAGGGCCTCAGAACAGTGCTCTCCAAGTGTGGCCTGTGGACCCTCAGAGCCTCAGAATCGCCTGGGCTTCTTACAAAGTCTTGGGCCTCACCCCAGACTACCCCAGCCCCAGAATTAAAGTCTCTGGGTATGGAGTCCAAGAATCTATGTGGTTTTTAAACAAGTTCTCAAACTAATTTTTTATTCACAGACATTCCAGAAGCACTGGTGTAGTGTTATGCTTCCGAAGGGTTACCTTCAAACGATCAGACACCAGCTCAGGATACAGAATCTGCTTTAAGGGGAAAAGTAAACACAAAATAAATCAGGCCGTGGATTTTTAAAAACTGTTTTAAAACGGAAAGGGATTTGTGTAGACCTAAGAAGGAAAGAAAAACAGATTCAGGGTTATGTGGATGGGGGTGATGGACCTCTCCAGGCCCCCAGCTCCAGTCTTAAAGCATGAAAGCTAGAAACTCATTTCTCTGGGCTGACTTTTCAGAGAAGTGCGTCCTCTTCTGGAACACTTATGGGGAAGGCGGCTGTTCTCCCCTTTGTGCTGGGGGCCTGTGTTCCTGGGCGGGGAGGGAGCTTTGTGCCCTGTTCGTAGAGCCGTGGCAAACAGTCCCGGGCGTTGGGTGGAGCCGCCCCCCAGCACTGTTGGGTTTTAAGAGACAGTTTGCGTTTCGCTTCGCTGAACAGAAGAACGTTAGCTGCAAGGAACTCTTCAAACTTTATTGCACGAATGGAAGAGAGCAAAATGGGAAGACAGGAGTTGAAGGCTGAGTATTTTAAATATGCCAAGGAAGAGAAAAATACCAGCCCACACCAAAGAGGATTAAGGGACAAAAGGAAACGATTAGGAGGGAAAAAGAAGATGGGGAAAGAGTTTACAAAACACAAAGTTTTTTTTTGTTTTTTTTCTCCGGTACGCGGGCCTCTCACTGCTGCAGCCTCTCCCGCTGCGGAGCACAGGCTGCAGACGCACAGGTTCAGCAGCCATGGCTCACGGGCCCAGCCGCTCCACGGCATGTGGGATCTTCCTGGACCAGGGCACGAACCCGTGTCCCCTGCATCGGCAGGCGGACTCACAACCACTGCGTCACCAGGGAAGCCCCCAAAATACAAAGTTTTAATTGCTCATTCACAAATGAAGTACATTAATAATTTGTTCCTTTTTAAAAATCGAATTTCTAAATTTTCACAATATTCAAAAGGAGAATTCCTCTCCCAGTATTTGCCATTTTCCCCCCAAAGAAATCAAATAATTTCAAGAGATTCTTTCTTTTGGCCAACTTAAAATAATATGTGGCATTCAAAACTAATGTAAAATATAGTTGGTACTTATCCTCAAATTTCCAGTTATTACCAGAAGCTAGTTGAGCAGAAACCCTTTTGGTATTAAAAGTGTTCTTAAAAGTTCTTAAAAGGAAAAAGATTTTGTATGAAGATCTCATAAAGGCACAGCTTTAAATTAACTGTGAAGGAAAAATGCAAAATTTTTAAAGTTTACGTATGTAATGAAAGCTGCGAGAATGTTTCGCCCATTTTATACGTTACTGCATTTATAAAGTTCAACAGAAACACAGGATAATTCATATAGCATTCATCCTTGGTATCAAGTGTGTGGTGATTTGGGCCGTGACGTTTTCCAGGGTGAGACTCCCGCGACACTCTGGTTAAAGGCCGTGGAGTCCTCGCCTGCTGGCGTCACCCTGTGCTGGGTCCTTGGTTCACCTGTTCAGGAGACACTTGACATGGACGAGGTGCTCCAGCTGCTCGTCACCTGGCAGGAGAACGAGACAAACACAGGTCGCTTGCTGCCCAGCAGAGACACGCAGCGTGTGCACTGGATGGGGTTCGGCCCACGACCAGGGGTCCGAGTGGTCCCCGGGGGAGGTGTGGCTGGACCTCAGGGCCTGGCGTGGAGACGGGAAGGTGTGAGAGAGGTCTGAGGGCAGGAAGTTGCGTCCACGTTCGTGAGTTCTTTGGAGTTGAAGCTGCAAAGAAGCGTCTTAAATTCTGTTTTCTCTTGAATTTGAAGTCAGAGCCAATCTTCTTAAGGATCCTTAACTAGGTAACAACTGCTCCTTGTTCTAAGACAGAAATCTAATTCTTACGGAATAAAAGCCCAGGATGGTGGACGGAACCCTGGGCTTTCCTCCCCAACCCCAGTCCGCTCCAGACCTGGTTCTCTTCAGTAAGATGAGGACAGTGTTCTCGGCTGGCCTTCACAACCGTCCACGGTGAACTTAGGCTTGTCCCAGTCTGTCACCGACATTGCTAGAAAACGACCACATACTTGGATGTCAGAAACGTCAAATCGCTGCGAGAGTTTGCAGCCCTCACCCTTGGGTCCTGTGACCACTGTCCTCCGGGGGCAGGTGACAGTGTGACAATGTGGGGCTGCGCGGGTCCTGGAGACTCTGCCTGTCCTCTGCAGGAGAGCAGTGTCGTGTGTTCACGGCGGGGAGAAAACACTTTCCCAACACTTACCTGTTTAATTTTCCATCATTTTATTTATATCTACTTTGCTCCTCTTCTCTTTGTACCTTCTTCTCTCATTGTTTCCCCCAAAGTGGGTATGGCATCTTTTTTTTTTCATATTATTGAAGAAACAAATGTTATTCTAAAAATTCAGGTAGATTACTTTTGTAAGTAACGTTTTAATTCAAATAAAAATGTGTTAAGGAAAAAGTGAAAATCGTTCAGCCACGACTTTGAGATCACTGTTAGCATTTTGACATTTCATAATCCCAGGCATTTTTACAAATATATGCAAACATATATCAATACGTTTTTTTTTTTTTTGCGCTACGCGGGCCTCTCACTGTTGTGGCCTCTCCCGTTGCGGAGCACAGGCTCCGGACGCGCAGGCTCAGCGGCCATGGCTCACGGGCCCAGCCGTTCCGCGGCATGTGGGATCTTCCCGGACCGGGGCACGAACCCGTGTCCCCTGCATCGGCAGGCGGACTCTCAACCACTGCGCCAGCAGGGAAGCCCAGTCTTTTAGTTTTTTGAATTTTATTTTATTTTATTTTTTATACAGCAGGTTCTTATTAGTCATCTATTTTATACATATTAGTGTGTACATATCAATCCCAATTCAGTTCATCCCACCACCATCCCACCCCCCTGCCACTTTCCCCTCCTTGGTGTCCATACGTTTGTTTCTCTACATCTGTGTCTCTACAGAAATGAGTCTTGAATCATTGAAAAAGATTGTTTTTTTTTTCTTCCTAGGAGACTACAATGTCAGTAATCCCATCCGTGACCTGATAATTTATAAATATTTGGGAAGTTGTCAGGGTTGGGGGAATAAATGGTGTCCTTTGAATTAATGATGAAATTATGTTTACGTTACTGAAGATCTAAATAAGATACCAATCTGTGTTAAGAAATTTTAATTCAATTGTAAATAGTTGTCAAAAGCCGTCTGTTGCTGCTCACTGACTACCCTCTTCTCTAAACAAACCATTATTCATACAAGAGCCTGGAGTCAGCGTTTAATCAGAAGCTCTAACTTAGGCGCAGCAAAGCGTGTAAAAAGAAACCTAAGAATGTCACAGTTTGGAGATAATTCTTATGTCTTAAGGGTGAGTTGGTGTCTAAGAAAGTAGACTGTTGGGCAGATCTTAGGTATTGAGATTTAACAGTGCCTTTATTGTGGAAGTTGACTTTCAAAACCCTGTTGTCCTTTAATCATGTCAAGTGGGGCTAAAGCAGAAATAGCCCATTCGCAAGGTCCCCTTCTCCCTCCACCCCTTCAGCCACTGCTTTTAAGACCTGAGCTTTCACATCTGGGAAATACTTGGTTTTTAAGTTGTTTGCAGAAGCAAGGGCGACCCTGCACTTTGAAGCCTGAGTGCCGTTCGCGTGTCTGGCGGGACTGGTGGCCCTTCTCAGGGTTTCCCCCGTACTTACAAGGCAGCCGGGCCTCCCTCCTGCGGGGCCGACTCAGGGGCCACTCCCAGTGAGCCCAGCCTCGGGAGGCAGGACAGTAAGGCCTAAGGGACGCACAGTTTAACATGTGTTTTAGAAATCGGTGCTTGGTTATCGTTGACCTTGAAGGACTATCATTTATTCCTGTTTTCATTACAGTACAGCTGACATCCAGTATGTCCTTCTAACGTGTCACCTTCTTGCTTTAGCGCACCAAGTCCGGCAGGGACAGCAGCGGGGGTCCCCGCGGCAGGAGAGACGGGAGTGCTGGCAGTGGTGAGTGTCCCTGTTCCTGTCCCCCCGGATGTGCCAGTTGACAGATTTCTAGTACATGGGCTTCTAGAAGCACCTTGAAGTAATCTGAAAATGTCCTGTTTGTTTGTTTTATACACAGTAAAACTTCACCTACTCTACTTTTGTGAGCATCAGCCTGCTGTGTAATCGAGTGTTTGTAGGTGTTAGTGGGTGTTGGTTCCTGAATAAACGGACCTGTTTCTGCTAATTGATGAATAGACAGTTCACATTGGATAGATTATAGACAGTTCACATTGGATAGATTATCACAGGTGTCCATACTAGTGGGTTTTACTGTGTCACGTTTTTTAGATTACGTTATAAGGAGGCGCCATGGGGCCTGGGGTCGTCACCTGGATGCTGACAGACCTGTACACTTGTAGTGTAGAAGTGGTGCCGGTCTGGGCACTGGGCGGCATGGCCATGGTCCCAGCCGTAGCCACTGTGTGTCTCTGGACCAGCCACGCAAATGCTGTTGCTTTGGGCGATTCTGTGACTGCTGGGGTCACTGTTACTTAATAAGAAGGTTTGTTAAGTTTTCCTCCCCTTTTTCCCCATCAACAAAATCTACCTTCTGTCTCTACTTCAGGGGATAGTAGAAGTTATATTTAGGGGAAATTGGATGGTTTTGAAGAAACTAATTAGAAAAACAAATGCTAAATTGGGATCCGTATCATGTCCACTCGTAGCACCGTCGTGCAGACAGGACCCGACGTCATCCTCTTGTGTCTGTCTGTGGTCAGGAGTCACAACAAAGAGAAATGCGACCCTCGGTTTAGGGAGGCCTTTCTTTCGTTCGTTCATTTACTGGATGCACGCTGGGTGCCGAGGACATGGGGACGAATGAGGCGGGGCCCCTGCCCTCAAGGAAATCAGGATCGACTTGGAAAGACACACGAGCCCTGATCTGCTGAGGGCGCCGCCTGGCGGGGGTGGGGGCGCGGCTGGGACGGAGAGCACCCTCGAGGGCGGAGCTCTGCTCCCTCGGTGCGCCCAGGCGCTGACAGCCAGTGCCGTGCCTGGTCCAGCGGGACATCTGGATTCCCCGAGGGTCAGTCTCGCTGCTCCAGCAGAAGCCCCAGGCCTGGCCTGGGTCCCTGGTCCCAGGGACCAGCACCCAGAGCTTGAGAAGTTGGCAGGGCGGCCCTGAGCCTGGGCCCTGTGTGTGCCGGGGCCGCCCCTCACCTCCCCCCCTCTGCCCCTCCCCACCCCATGCGTGTGGGTGGCCCTCCATCCAGGTCCTGGTCTGGAGACCTGTCCCAGCAGCTCTCAGTCCCTTGTCCAGCAGGGCCACCTGCGGTGGAGTTCAGCATTTTGTGGAGTTTAGAGAAGTATGTATTGTGATGCATTAGCCACGTACCCTGTACCTCCCCTGGGGAGCACCTCCGAGTCAAAGGAGTCTCACTACTTCAGTGAAGCGTGGATATTCACACTAAGGATAAATAATGGCCCGGAATAGCTGCAGGTCAAGTCAGGTTTTATTCTTGACGCGAAGTTGTGTTTCTGCCTGGAAACCTGGCTTTAGAGCTCTTTGGAATTTGGATTGTCGTTGAGGGGCTGTGGGCCTGCGTCTACCAAAAGCGTTGAAGCAGCTTGGGGAGGGTCTGGGCAGCCCGCCAGCTGGCCGAGGTGCGAGCTCTTGAACTGCGTGTCCCTCGAAGGAGTAACCCCCAGGAAAGTGTCAGTTACTTACTGAGTTCTAGGACCAGATTCACCACCCTCTAAGATCCTCCACGTCCTGCTGAAAATCTTGAGCTCAGAGTAACCCTAACGCACACCCATCACCAAGCCTGCTCTCAGTCCGCAGGGCCTTCCCTGGTCACCTGCTTGTGGGCTTGTGAAGTGTTGCTGAGGCCCCTGGGGGTCCTCACGTTCAGGGTCCACTTGGGAGACTCCAGCCCTCTGAGCGAGGTGTCCTGAGAGCTGCTGGTGCTGAGCCGGAGCCCAGAGGACGGTATCCACCCCAGAGAGTGGCCCCCGACCCGCCTCCCACGTGCCACCCCGTGCAGAGGAGGGCGCCTCCTGGGCCAGCCTCCCCACCACTGCCGTTTCTCTCTTAGTAAGTTTTCCTTTCTCCCATCCAGTGTGTTGCAGCCCAGCACAAACAGGCAGTCCTGGGGCACAAACACGCTTCTTGGAACCGAAGCTCCGGCTGTGGGCCTTGTGGGCCAGGGGTCGTGGGCCTGGCTCTGGGGCAGGTTTAAAGCAGCTCCCGGCTCCCGGGGGGGGCTTGCCTCTCTCTCTCTCTACACTTGCCCTTTTGTTCCTGGTTTCCCATCATTGCTGACACCCCACTTCCTCCTGGGGCTCCTCCCTGTCCCCGGAGCCTGGCTCTCGGCCCCCCTCCAGCCCGCCCAGCTTTGGGGTCTGAGCCCACCGGGCTTCCTCCTTGCTTCGCCTTGCGGCCCCCAGAACACCCTGGGCCCCGTGGACGAGCCCCCCCTCAGCAGCGTGCCGCCGCCGCCCCCTGCAGCCCCCCGTGGGCCGAGGTCGCTGGCCATCCCTCGAGCTCCCAGCACGGCCTGCGTGTTGAAGGGTGCCCGGGGCCCACCACCTTCCACCTCTGCCCCGGGAGACCCAGCGGCGCACGTCTCAGCCTGGAACTCTCTGGCACTCTGTCTGGATGAGACCTGCAGCTCAAATAGGGGAAAGGGACAATTTTCTGTATGGATCCAGGTGAGGCCAGCCTGGAGCTGGTTAAGTATGATGTGTTAAAATTAAGTGCAGTGCCTACAACTAGGTTTTTAAAAGTGTTGCCTAGGAGAGAGGACCATAGGGAACATGTCATCGTAATTATTCGTTTGTATAAAATGGCTGTTTCTGAAATGCCTGAGGGCCCTTGAAAATTGTTCTTTTTCTGTGCACCAGACTCTGGTCTCTGTTAATTTGCTGATCGACCTCAGCGCCCTTCCTCACGTGTAGCAGATTTGAGTGTGTAGCAGAGTCACTGGGAAGGCTGGTTAAAACAGACCCGAGCCCCCAACCCCGGTGACCGGCCCGGGGTCCTGTGTTTCTGACCAGGTCCCAGCTGCCGCTGCTGGTCCTGGGACCACACCTGGAGAACCAATGCTGTATCTCAAAGGAGAGAATGCAGATTACGTGCGGCCTTGTGTATGTAAAAGGTCACCACCACTACTACCACCAAACCCACGTTCACGTATGTGGCAGTCTCTGGTCACCCAGCCTCCGGGCTCCGTCACCCACAGGGGGTTCCCCCCGGGAGGTGGTGTGAGACCCGCCTGCTCGGGCCGATGCTGGGCAAACAGTGTGTTATTATTATCACTTACACAAATCGTGCTGGGAAGCAGCAGCGTTTGCTTTAGAGCTTTGCAGGATTTTCAGTACTTTAGTTTGTTTTTTACAGAATAAGCTTAAAATGAAATGAACTTGTTTTAAGTACGTGAAATAAAAAATGCATTACCCTTAAATGCAAAATTTTGGCTTCAGGTTTTAACAGCTCGGTTCAAAACATCAGTTGAGAAAAACAATTAAATCAAATGCACGTGCACAGGCAGAGCTGAGCTCCACGCGTTCAGGGTCCACGTGGCCGCCCCGTAGTGTCCGCGGGGATGAGGGGTGAGAGGGACAGCGTGTTCCCGAGGCCGGGAGCTGGACAGGTGGCCTCTCCTGCGGCCCCGTCTGCCCTTGGGCGACAGCGGGTTTGCTGACTGAGGTTATGAAGGTTTTGTGTTAAAATTGTTGGTCCTTTACCGCGTGTGATACTTAATGGTTTACGGCGTTTTTCAGTCTAATTTTTATTCTGTCTTGGGTGTGAACGTCTCTTATGCAGTATTTCCATTCCATATTTGGACTCTATAATCCTTTTAAGGTTTTTCCTTAAATTGGGCCAGAATCTATCCTCCTCTGCTGGGCACATCTGACCCCTTCTGTACTCATTCTCCAGGCCTCTGAAGAGTTGGGGGGCGGTGCCTGGGCCAGGCTCGCCGGCCTCTCCCGCCCCTCACCTGCCCAGGCCTCTGACGGCTCCCAGGCTCCACGTGGGCGACGGCCCAGCCCCTTCCCCCACCCGCTGCCCTACTCCGCGCCAGGGGGTGTTCGCCAGTGTCTCCAAGCACACGGTGGAAAGGGTCTGATGAAGCCTACTCTTGAGTGATGCTTTGGTTCCCAACCAAAGGTTCCCAACAAGAGATTTCTTTTAAATTTCAAAAAACAAGGATTACATCCTTTGGAAATTGGCTGTCAGATGAAACGGCCTTCCTGTTTCTTGACAGATAAGTAGACGTTAAGATTTGTAATGCAGTGTGATGTTGCCCACCGTGCTGAACACATGTGCTTTTGCTCCTGTGTCTCCAGACGGCGGCCAGAACTGTGGTGCCGGTAGCAGAGGCGAGCGGCTCAGCGCCCAGCTCCGAGCCCTGCCCAGGACGGAGGAGCCTTACGACAGCAGCAGTAACAAGGAGCTAGGCAAGTGCCCGGGCCTGGCAGGTCCGGACTGGAAGGGACGGGCAGACGCGTCCACCTGGGCGTTATTAAGGGTTTTCCAGCACAGACAGAAGTTTTACATGACTTGGGAGAGCGTTTCTCTTCATTCTGGGTTGTTCAGTTTTGAAGATGAGCCTCATTGGTTTCACATTTGCTGTTTTTCCCTGTTCCTCTAATGCAACCATCTGTTCTGAAACCTAGACGCCTCCTATGTGGATCCGCTTGGCCCGCAAATAGAAAGACCCAGAACTGCAGCCAGAAAGAGAGTCGACGAGGATGATTTTGCTGATGAAGAATTAGGAGATGATTTGCTTCCAGAATAATATATATTTTAATGTATTATTTATTAATTAGAGGGAAGGAATCGCCTTACAAGATAATACTCACGTTAAAGTTTGGATTAAATACCCAAACTTTAATTTTGCACACTGTCAAAACTTTAAATAAGTGTATTCTGTTCTATGAGTATGGATTTAGATTTTGTTTTGCTTTTAATGGAATAAAAACATGTGAAAATAATACTTTAGGCCAGAGACTGACCCTCTTGAAAACATTGACCCACAGTAAGAAATGGATCTTGTAGCACTCCCTAGTACCTCCACACACGTAAGTATGACTACTCACTGATTACGACAGCGTGTGCTGCTGTCTTCTGTAATTTCATTGAAACAACGTGTGAGTAATGGAAACACTCTAGTGGTTTCATGGTTTGCAGCTTGACAGCTGTGCTGGGACGTACCCTTGATGAGTCTGTATTCAGGTAAGTCGCTTTGGAAGTGTTGCGTTGTGGGGATTCCAGCACTAGTAAAGCAGCTGTTTGGGGGCAGTAAAGTAGTGAGAGAACAGCAGCCCGTGGCCCCTTCAGCCCCGAGCGCGGCAGCCTCGAGTTGTGCTTCCCGGTGAAACGCGGGGTGCGGGGTCGAAGCCAGGACTGCGTGCATCCTT
Source organism: Monodon monoceros (assembly GCF_005190385.1). Classification (NCBI taxonomy): domain Eukaryota; kingdom Metazoa; phylum Chordata; class Mammalia; order Artiodactyla; family Monodontidae; genus Monodon; species Monodon monoceros. Next base: position 74,299,058 of record NW_021703785.1, on the reverse strand, counting down.
CTTACGGTATGTCTGGCTGGCGGGCCCCGTCCAGAGGAGTGCGGTGGTGGGCAGTCAGGGGAGACGTGGCCGGTCTGTAACACTTCACGAGAGAGGATGGACCCTCCACCTCACTTTACGTTGTTTCCACGGCATGCACACTTCTGTTGGGTGCGGGAAAGGAAACACCAAAACCAGAGCACATTCCCTGCTCGCAGAAAAAGTGATGATCTGATGGGGCAGGCGTTCACCAAATACACTAAACGGCTAGTGTGTGCGAGAGTCTGAGGCTACGGTCGTGACCAAGACAGCAAGGCCCTGCCCTCAAAGAGCGTAAATTCTGGCGGGGGAGGCAGACAACAAGTGTATTTTTTTGATGGGCTTTGGGTGTTGTTAAGGGCGGCGAAGAGAGTGAAGTGGAGGAGTGCCACGGAGCGTGACGGCGGTGGAGGAGGTGAGCTGGGGAAGCCCTCCAGGGGCATTTGTATCAGCAGCAGGCAGACGCGCTTCGGGGGTGTTGCGCGCCGGTGGGGAGCTTGAAGGGCCGGGGCCCCCGGGGCAGGGCCGGGCCTCGTGGAGCCCAGCGGTGCCTGAGGCTTCACTCTGCCGCGCGGTAACAGCGAAGGCGCCCTTGGCAGGTTTCGCTGGGGGAGGGCGCGTGACGTGACGTGGTCTAACCTCAGGAGCAGCGAGCCCGCCGCCCTGAGGGGATTGGCTGGGGCGGGCGGCCTGCGTGGGAGAGGGGCGCCTGGGGGCTGTGAGGGTCGGTGCGGCCCAGCACACGTTTGGGAGGGAGAGCTCAGGAGAGTTACCGGTGGCCTGTGTGCGGGTTGTGAGCAAGAGGAGAAAGCACGATGGCAGCGTTTGTGGCGGAGGCGCTGAACGGCCGGGGTTGCCTTTCTCTGAGGTGGTCATCTCGGGAGAAGTATATAACTCGGAAAGTGTGACAGGCCCGCGTGTGGAATGGCCATCTGAGATGCGGCGCACGCCCAGCTGTATGAACGGAACAGAGTGGGGTTGTTCCAGGCAGATGTCACAGAGCGAAAAAGGAACAAGGGACCAGGGTATTTGCAGGGGTGTAGTGATCGCGTCGAACCACCAACTCTGCCCCAGCCGAGAAGGGAAACTAGGACTCGCGTGGGGTGGCTGGTGAAAAGGCAGGGTCAGCAGACGAGGTCAGACAGCCAGCTACAGGACAGGTGCAGAGAGAAGGTGCTGGTGTCAGGGGCCACTCACACACTCGGAAGGACGGGGAGCCGCTCCCGGTACTGAGCGCAGGGGTCGCCGTGGGGGAGCGCAGGCTTCCAGAGTCGAGACGTGCTGGGGGAAAGCAGGTGGAGCTGGGGTAGCCAGTTAGAGGCCGGGTCTTGGGTGGCTCCTCCACAGGTGTTAAAGGTGCGGGAATGAGGTGCAGGCGTGGTGGGACCTCCGAGAAGACGACAGATAGAGCTCTTGGTGGGGAGACCTGACCTTCGGAGGAGGGAAGGAGGTTTGGATCCGTCAGTAACCCAGGAAGGTAAGTGGACGTAGCCACCCCTACCCCGGCTCCCATGCCAGGGAGCTACAGCCGGTCTGGCACTGGGGCACTGAGTGATCCAGGGGCTGAGAGAGGAACGGCTCTCGTTGTGGAGAACACTGTAGAGGAGTTAGCTTCCAAGGGAACATGACGAGGCTGCTTTTGAGTATTTTGTTGCCTTTTTCTCACTCATCTTAATGTTGGACTGAACTAAGAGCATGTTTATTTCACACGTTCATAAATATGTTCAGGTTTGAGGGCAATTGACTACAGACATTTTGCACCTGTTGAGAAGACAATTTCTCAACTCTGTTTAGCATCACAGAAACGAATTTTATGTTCTATCAAGTGGGCAAGCGTCTTCAGTAGTTTATGATCTTTCATAAAATGAAAAGTGTTGGAAAGTAAATACCTTCGTTTCCAAGTAACAGGGGAGGAGAGAGAAGTTGCCATGTTATCAGACAATGGAAGATATTTTGTTGAATAATATATAGAATGAGCGGTCTGGCGCTGTATCGCCTTACCTTTCAAAGGATGAAACTGCTGTCTCCTAAAGGATTCCCACACTTCTACCACCTTTAAAAAAAAAACAGTATGTGTTCGTGTACTGATATGTTTATTCCCATTTTACCAGAAAGAACACAATTTCTCTACTAATCAGAAAAAAAGTTTTGTAACCTCAAAACAAACGTTTACTCACCAAGCTGTAAATAGCTTAAATGGCTTAAATTGGAGATTTCTGTGGGATTTTGAGCAGTCAATAGGACAATCCCTAAACTCTTCAGTTATAGAATATTCAAGGCATACAAGTGTTGTTTTTCTACACAGCATAACTGAAATGTAGTTTAACCAGTGATTTACAAGGCAGTCAAATACCAAAGCTGGAAAGCATTTAGAGAACCATCAATTATGTATTTTCTATACCTTCGAAAACCTTTCAGCTGTTACCAATCATTTGTTTTCATTGGCCAAGTATGACTGCCGTAAAATGACCGTATTCACTAGCCCACCGCCTAAAAAGCATTAAGCATTCATTTACAGAATGAACGAACGAGCACGTTTGCTTTGGTTCTTGAAATAGAATTCCCTCGTGTAAGTATATTTTCTTTATTTACAAAGTATTAGGCTTATTTTACATGACCGCGCGCTTACAGTCCCGGCATCACGAAGCAGGAGTTCCCGACCCTGTAGCGCCCAAGGATGCCCAGTTCCGGCCATAAAAGTGCAAGCTGGGTAGAATGTTTGGTGCTTGTATTTCGGAGGTGCTAGTGGGGCAGATAAGGACCGCTTCCTGGTGTCTGGGGGAAGGAGAAGCGCCCCCGCCCCCCGTTCGGAACGCTCTCCATCTCCAGTCCCTCAGAGGAAGTCGTGGCGAAGAAGCTGCTTCCAGGCTCCGCGCGCGCCTTTCCAGGTACCTGTCCCGCTCCCGCGGCGCCTTCGTCTGGGAGGCTCTTCGCGGCGGCCGGACCCGGCCGACTTCCCTTCCAGCCGAGGCGCCTCCTTCCGCTCAGCGCCGCGCGGCTCCGTTCGGGACGTGTCCGCGCCTCCGCGACTACCGGAGCCACTTCGGGGCGATGCTGGGGCCGCCGGTGAGTGCGCGGCGCAGCGGCTGCGTCTCGGTCCCCGGGCGCCGCCGCCCTCCGTCCCGGGCCGCCTCGTGGGGCCCGCGCGCCCAGGACACGCGGGGGCCGCCGAGGGGCCCGGACGCCGTCATAGG
>NW_021703785.1:74249505-74295446 GCF_005190385.1 Monodon monoceros | reverse complement strand
GCTGAGCGCGGCCTGTCCCGCAGGTCTGGGCGCTGGTGGCCGGCGTCCTGCTGGCGCTGTCGCCGGGCCGGGCGGAGGGCGCCCCGAGGGCGGGCCGGCGGCCGGCGCGGGCGCGGGGCTGCGCGGACCGGCCCGAGGAGCTTCTGGAGCAGCTGTACGGGCGACTGGCGGCTGGTGTGCTCGGCGCCTTCCACCACACGCTGCAGCTGGGCCCGCGCGAGCAGGCGCGCAACGCCAGCTGCCCGGCCGGGGGCAGGCCCGCCGACCGCCGCTTCCGGCCGCCCACCAACCTGCGCAGCGTGTCTCCCTGGGCCTACAGGTGAGCGGGGGCGCGGGGGGCGCCGGACCTGCAGCGGCTCCTTCCCGCAGAGGCCGGGCAGCTCCCTCCGAGGGACCCGCGTCCTCCCTTCACCTTTCCGGTCTTTCAGACGCCCCAGTTTCTTGAGCACCTGTACCTTGCCAGGTACGTGGTTAAGTGGGGTCTACGCGGCCGAGCCCGGGGAGCCTTCGTTGATTGTTAGAGGACTCTGCGCAGGAGGCCTGTGCGGGGTCTGACGTGGGGTCTTGCGGACGTTTCTCGGGCGCCTGTGCTGGTCCAGGTGCTGCTGGCCTTGGACCCTCCGAGCTCGTCAAGCCTGTGGTCGACAGGAGGGGGGGTGGCGGTCATTGGGAGCAGACGAGGCGGGACGTGATTGGACACGAGGAGTTTAAGTGTGCGGTGGTTTGAGCGGGGGGAGGGGGAGGACGGAGGGGCATCGAGCACGCTGGAGGACGGGCGTCATTCCGGGGTCGCTCAGGGGAGAGGTTATCTCGCAGGAAAGTAGCGGCGTGCAGACAGGGCACAGTGTGGTCAGAGTGTCTTCAGCGCACGTATGGCCGTCCGCTTCTTTCTCTGCTGTCGCTGCGGAGTGTCACCGTCCTGAGGGGCTCTCAGTCAGGCTGGAGAAGGTGGGATCCTTCACTGCCACAGCCTCGGGAAAGGGACGGGGTGACCCGGAGGAAAGGGAGGGAGGAGATCAGGCCGGGGCGGGGGGCGGGGGACGGAGAGCGCAGGCCTGGGTTTGCCCTTAGCAGTGTTGCAAGGTTGACATTTATCCTTGAGGGTGTTTTTTCGTTCGAGGAAGCCATACAGCCACTCGTGTTTCGAGAAGCTGTCCCTGAGGGGGGAATACTGGACACACGCAGCTACGATGGTGGAGGAGGTGAGACCAGGGCCAATTTGAATGGCACTGCTTAAAGGAAAAGGGACAGGATTTAGTGGAGGATGGTTCCGTGTGGGACGGAGGGGCCCACAGCGTCCCAGTCCCCACGGTGGGCTGTGCGGGGACGTGCGAAGACCTCCCCCGCCTGCCATGGCGCCCAGCCCTCTCCGCCCCGCGTGCTGGCTCTTCCCACCAGCGGCTGGTGCCCTCGGGACACACCTGCCAGCCATTCACGCTGGTGCTTCGTCTCCGCCTTTTCCTCTTTCTCCCCACCAATCCCAGGGCCCCAAAGGGTGGGTTATTGTCCCGCCCCTCTCTTTCCAGCCTCATGTCACACCCTTGACGTGCGAGGTGGCATCGCGGAAAAACAGACTACACTCTCCTCCCAGGCCAGGCCTTGGCCCGTGGACCACGAGGACCACGAGGCAGCAGGGTAACTGTTAACTCAGGACCTCCTGTTGGGCTTGTCTGCCACGCGTCTGGCTTGGGTTGTGGACGCATTTTAGCAACAGGACGAGGAAGCAGGCTCTCTGGAGGAAACGAGTTTAGTGCTGGGCTGCTGAGTTCGGTCCCTGAGAGCACGCGGGCGGAGGTGTGGTCTCACGAGAGGTCGGGGCTGGAGCGCAGACTAGGAGTTGTCAGCCTGAGAGCTCCCCGTGGTGGAGTCGAGCTGCCCTTGCAAGTTGCTGGCACTGACGCCTGTGTCTCCCCAGGAAAGACCCCAGAGTGGAGGGAGCAGGGCGCGGCCTGGGCAGGTAGCTGTCAGGAAGGAACCCAGCATCGCGTGGTTCTGCCTGGGGAGCCTTTGCCCCTCGCAGGCCTGGGCCAGGAGCTACGCCTGCGTCGTTTTTCAGACATTTCGAGCCTCGTGAGGTTGCCCCTCAGTGAGCACGGGGAGGCCCAGTGGCTCCACGCCCTGCGGGAAGGATGGTTTCCAGGATGGGCACGGGCCGGGACTGCAGGTGGCTGGCCGCTGAAGCCGGCCCTGCCTGGTGCTGCCGGCAGACCCTGACCTGCGCCTTGACCTCGGATCACCTCCCCACCTCCCGAGTTTCTGGGAAGATTAGATAAAGCAATACACGTGGCACCCCAGAGCCTCTTCTAAGCGGTGTGCTTAGATGTTACTGCCGGGCGGGATCGCGGGCGGAAGAGTGGCCTCACCTGTGCTGTGTCAGCTCAGACTCAGAAGTGCTATTTAAGGCTACAAACAGAGAACTCTTAAAGATGGATAGGGAAATGGACTGCACATCAAATCTGAAAGCCACAGAAAGGATCACTTCAGCTGGGTAAGCTAGGCTTTAAAATAGAAATTTGGAGTATAAGGTGGCTTTCCATATCTTTAGGGGAGAGATGGATCATTCGATAAATAGCGTTGGGACTGGGTAAGCAGCTGAAAGGATACAATTGGATCTCACTCGTGTATGGAAATAAGTTCCCGATGACTCAGACTTAAACGTGAAAAGTAAAACCACAAACACACATAAAAACGCAATTATATTTATACTCTTGAGTGGAGAAGGCCTATTTTGTAGCTCACAGGCCCCCAAAGTCATTAAAGAGGAGATTGATAAATTTAATTACATAATTACCTGCCATTTCTTCTTGGCAAAATTGGAAAAAAAATACAAGGGTAAACTGGGAGAAAATACTTGCAACCCATGTGACAAAGGGCTTGTTTCATGAAGAGCTCCTACAAACCAAGAAAAAGACCCAATGAATTGGTATAGGTGATCTTATTTACAAAGCAGAAATAGAGACACAGATGTAGAGAGCAAAGCGTATGGATACCAAGGGGGGAAGAGGGGGTGGGATGAATTGGGAGATTGGGATTGACATATACACACTGTTGATACTATGTATAAAACAGATAAGTAATGAGAAGCTACTGTATAGTGTAGGGAACTCTACTCGGTGCTCTGTGGTGACCTAAATGGGAAGGAAATCCAAAAGGGATATATGTATACGTATAGCTGATTCATTTTGCTATACAGTGGAAACTAGCAACGTTGTAAAGCAACTGTACTCCAGTAAAAGTTAAAAAAAAAAAAAAAAAGACCCGATGAAAGGAAGACAGAGGCCGTGGTCAGTCCCCATGGAGGGAAGTCACATGACCCCAACTCTGAAAGGTGGACAGACTTCGCCCTCAGGCGTATTAAAACTGTACTGGGGGGCTTCCCTGGTGGCGCAGTGGTTGAGAGTCCACCTGCTGATGCAGGGGACATGGGTTCGTGCCCCCGTCCGGGAAGATCCCACATGCCACGGAGCGGCTGGGCCCGTGAGCCATGGCCGCTGAGCCTGCGTGTCCGGAGCCTGTGCTCTGCAACGGGAGAGGCCACAACAGTGAGAGGCCCGCGTACTGAAAACAAAAAACAAAACTGTACTGGGACTTCCCTGGTGGTCCAGTGGTTAAGACTCCACACTCTTAATGCAGGAGGCCTGGCTTCGGTCCCTGGTTGGGGAACTAGATCCTGCATGCCGCAACGAAGATCTGAGTGCTGAAACTAAGACCCCGTGCAGCCAACTAAATAAATATTAAAGGGGCTTCCCTGGTGGCGCAGTGGTTAAGAATCTGCCTGCCAATGCAGGGCACAGGGGTTCGAGCCCTGGTCCGGGAAGATCCACATGCCGCGGAACAGCTAAGCCCGTGTGTCACAACTACTAAAGCCCATGCGCCTAGAGCCTGTGCTCCGCAACAGGAGAAGCCACCGCAATGAAGAGTAGCCCCCGCTCGCCGCAACCAGAGAAAGCCTGCGCAGCAACAAAGACCCAACACAGCCAACAAGAAAAAGAAAAAAAAAAAGCCAACTCTTATTAAAAAAAAAGAAAATCACTGTACTGAGAGAGCTGTTTTGGTGGGGGCACCCATCCAGCCGAGCTGGCACGGTGTGAGGGGAAGGCTGTCCCTATACTGGGGATGTGACTGGTACAGCTTTTATGCAGTTAGGTATTAACTATGACAATTTCAAATCCCTATTTTGCCTCTCCCCCTTCCCTCTCCCCATTGGTAACCAACCACTAGTTTGTTCTCTGTGTCAGTCTGTTTCTGTTTTGTTATATTCTTTTTTCGGATTCCACATACAAATGACAACATGGTATTTGTCTTTCTCTGTCTGAATTATTTCACTAAGCATAATACCCTCCAGGTCCATCCACAATGCTGCAAGTGGCAAAATTTCATTCTTTTTCTATGGCTAATATTCCATGGCTAGTATATACGTCTTCTTTATCCATTTGTCTGTTGATGGACACTTAGATTGCTTCCATATCTTGGCTAGTGTAAAAAATGCTGCAGTGAACATTGGGGTGCATGTATCTTTTCGAATTAGTGTTTTCATTTTTTTTTTTTTGGATATATACCCAGGAGTGGAATTGCTGGATCATATGGTAGTTCTATTTTTGTTTTTTCTTGAGGAATCCTCACACTGTTCTCCACAGTGGCTGCACCAATTTACATTCCCACCAACAGTGCACAAAGGTTCCCTTTTCTCCACATCCTCACCAACATTTGTTATTTGTGTTCTTTTTGATGATAGCCATTCTGACAGGTATGAGGTGATATCTCATTGTGGTTCTGATTTGCATTTCTCTGATTAGCATTGTTGAGCATCTTTTCATGTGCCTTTTGGTCATCTGTATATCTTCTTTGGAAAAATGTCTATTCAAGTCTTCTCATTTTTTAATTGTTTTTTTTGTTTGTTTTTTGATATTGTGTTGTATGAGCTGTTTATGTATTTTGGATGGTAATCCCTTATTGGTCATAACACTTGCAAATATTTTCTTCCATTCAGTAGATTGTCTTTTGTCAGTAGTTTCCTTTGCTGTGCAGAAGCTTTTAAATTTGTTTACTTTTGCTTTTGTTTCTTTTGCCTTAGGAAACAGATTGAAAGCAATATTGCTACAATTTATGTCAGTGTTCTGCTTATGTTTTCCTCTAGGACTTTTATGGTGTCTGATCTTACGTTTAGGTCTTTAATCCATTTGAGTTTACTTTTGTATATGTTGTTAGAGAATGTTTTAATTTCATTCTTTTACATGTAGCTGTCCAGTTTTCCAAACACCACTTATTGAAGAGACTCATTTCTCCACTATGTATTCTTGCCTCCTTTATCATAGATTAATTGCCCATAAGTGTGTGTGTTTATTTCTGGGCTCTCTATTCGGTTCCAGTGATCTGTGTGTCTGTTTTTGTGGCAGTACCATACTATTTTGATTACTGTAGCTTTGTAGTATAGTTTGAACTCAGGGAGTGTGACTCTTCCAGCTCTGTTCTTCTTTCTCAAGATGGGCTTGACTATTCAGGGTCTTCTGTGTTTCCATTCAAATTTTAAAATTATTTGTTCCAGTTCTGTGAAAAATGTCATCAGTGTTTTGATAAGGATTGCTTTGACTCTGTAGATTGCCTTGGGTAGTATGGTCATTTTGACAGTATAAATCCTTCTAGTCAATTAACACAGTGTATCTTTCCATCTGTGTCATCTTCAGTTTCTTTCATCAGTGTCTTATAGTTCTCTGAGTACAGGTCTTCTACCTCCTTAGATTTATTCCTAAGTATTCTTTTTGATGATATGGTAAATGGGCTTGTTTCCTTAATTTCCATTTCTGCCAGTTCATTGTTAGTGTATAGAAGTGCAATATATTTCTGTGTATTTATTTTGTATCTTGTAACTTTACTGAATTCATTGATGAGTTCTAGTAGTTTTCTGGTGGTGTCTTTAGGATTTTATATGTATAGTATCATGTCAGCTACAAACAGTGAAAGTTTTACTTCTTCTTTTCCAGTTTGGATCCCTTTTATTTCTTGTCTGATTGCTGTGGCTAGGACTTACAATATTATGTGGAATAAAAGTGGTGAGAGTGGGCATCCTTGTCTTCTTTCTGATCTTAGAGTAAATGCTTTCAGCTTTTCAGCATTGAGTATGATGTTAGCTGGAGGCTTATCATATATGGCCTTCGTTATGTTGAGGTATGTTTCCTCTATACCCACTACTGGAGAGTTTTTATCAGAAATGGATGTTGAATTTTGTCAAAAGCTTCTCCTGAATCTATTGAGATGATCATAATGGTTTTTATTCTTCAATTTGTTAGTGTGGTGTATCCCAGTGATTGATTTATGGATATTGAAAAATCCCTGCATCCCTGGGATAGATCCCACTTGATCATGGTGTATGGTCCTTTTAATGTATTATTGGAATCAATGTGCTAATGTCTTGTTGGAGATTTTTGCATCTATGTTCATCAGTGATATTGGCCTGTAGTTTTCTATTTTGTGTGATATCTTTGTCTGGTTTTGGTATCATAGCATGAGTTCAGATGCATTCCTTCCTCTCTGATTTTTTGGAATAGTTTTAGAAGGATAGGAATCAACTCTTCAACTCTTCTCTAAATGTTTAGTAGAATTCACCCATGAAGCCATCTGGTTCTGGACTTCTGTTTGTTGGGAGTTTTTTTTCTTTTTTTTTTCCCAGTTACTGATTCAGTTTGATTACTGGTAATTGCTTTGTTCATATTTTCTATTTCTTCCTGGTCCAGTCTTGGGAGATTGTACACTTCTAGGAATTTGTACATTTCTTCTAGTTTGTCCATTTTATTGGCATGCAGTTGTTTATAGTAATCTCCTATGATCCTTTGTATTTCTGTGGTATCAGTTGTAACTTCTCCTTTTTCATTTTTGGTTTTATTGATTTGGACCCTCTCTCTTTTTTCTTGATGAGTCTGGATAAAGGTTTATCAACTTTGTTTATCTTTTCAAAGAACCAGCACTTAGTTTTATTGATCTTCTTATTCATTTTGTTTTGTCTGTATTTCATTTATTTCTGCTCTGATCTTTATGATATCTTTCCTTCTACTAACTTTGGGTTTTGTTTGTTCTTTTTCTAGTTCCTTTAGGTGTAAGGTTAGGTTATTTATCTGAGATTTTTCTTTTTTCCTGAGTGTGTATCGCTGTAAACTTCCCTCTTAGAACTGGTTTAAAAAAATTTTTTTTTTAATTGAACCATAGCTTATTTATAACTTTGTGTTAGTTTCTGGTGTAGAGCAAAGTGATTCAGTTATGTATATACACACATATATGTATATATATTCTTTTTCATATTCTTTTCCATCATGGTTTATTACAGGATACTGAATATAGTTCCCCGTGCTATACAGTATGGCCTTGTTTATCCATTTTATATATTGTAGTTTGTATCTGCTAATCCCAAACTCCTAATTAATCCTCCTCCCCTTCCCCTTTGGTAACCACAAGTTTGTTTTCTATGTCTGTGAGTCTGTTTCTGTTTTGTAAATAAGTTCATTTCTACCATATTTTAGATTCCACATATGAGTGATATCGTATGATATCTGTCTGTCTCTGTCTGGCTTCGCTTAGTATCATCATCTCTAGGTCCATCCATGTTGCTGCAAATGGCATGATTTCATTCTTTTATGGCTGATATTCTATTGTGTATATATATCACACCTTCTTTTTTTTTTTTTTTTTTTTTTTTTTTTTTTTTTTTGGGCCTCTCTCTGTTTTGGCCTCTCCCGTTGCAGAGCACAGGCTCCGGACGCGCAGGCTCAGCGGCCATGGCTCATGGACCCAACCGCTCTGCGGCATGTGGGATCTTCCCGGACCGGGGCACGAACCCGTGTCCCCTGCATCGGCAGGCGGACTCAACCACTGCGCCACCAGGGAAGCCCCTGTATCACACCTTCTTGATCCATTTATCTGTTGATGGACATCTGTGTTGCTTCCATGTCTTGGGTATTGAGAATAGTGCTTCTGTGAACACTGGGGTGCATGTATCTTTTAGAATTAGGGTTCTCATCTTTTTTTTTTTTTTTTGTGGTATGCGGGCCTCTCACCGCTGTGGCCTCTCCCACCACGGAGCACAGGCTCCGGACGTGCAGGCCCAGCGGCCATGGTTCACGGGCCAAACCGCTCCGTGGCATGTGGGATCCTCCCAGACCGGGGCACGAACCTGCATCCCCTGCATCGGCAGGCGGACTCTCAACCACTGCGCCACCAGGGAAGCCCGGGTTCTCATCTTTTTAAAAAAATGTTTATCTATTTGGTTGCACCGGGTTTTAGTTGCGGCAGTCAGGCTCCTTAGTTGCAGCTCAACAGCTCCTTAGTTGCGGCTTGCCAGCTCGTTAGTTGTGGCTTGCGATCTCCTTAGTTGTGGCAGGAGGGCTCCTTAGTTGTGGCTTGTGAACTCTCAGTTGCGGCATGCACGTGGGATCTAGTCCCCTGACCAGGGATCAAACCCGGGCCCCCTGCATCGAGAGTGCAGAGTCTCATCCACTGCGCCACCAGGCAAGTCCCTGGAGTTTTCATCTTTTTCAGTTATGTGCCCGGGAGAGGGATTGCAGGATCATATGGTAACTCTATTTTTAGTTTTCTGAGGAACCTCCATACTGTTTTCCATAGTGGCTGCACTAATTTATATTCCCACCAATGGTGTAGGAGGGTTCCCTTCTCTCCATACACTCTCCAGCATTTATTGTTTGTAGACCTTTTTTTAAAATTTTTATTTTATTTATTTATTTTTATTTTTTGGCTGCATTGGCTCTTCATTGCTGTGTGTGGGCTTTCTCTAGTTGTGGTGAGCCGGGGCTACTCTTCGCTGCGGTGCACAGGCTTCTCATTGCGGTGGCTTCTCTTGTTGCAGAGCACGGGCTCTAGGCACACGGGCTTCAGTAGTTGTGGCTCGTGGGCTCTAGAGTTCAGACTCAGTAGTTGTGGCGCACAGGCTTAGTTGCTCCGCAGCATGTGGGATCTTCTGGGACCAGGGCTCAAACCTGTGTCCCCTGCATTGGCAGGTGGATTCTTAACCACTGCGCCACTAGGTAAGTCCGCATGTATCTTTTTGAATTATGTTTTCTTCTGGATATATGCCCAGGAGTGGGATTGTGGGATCATATGGTAGCTCTGTTTTTAGTTTTTTAAGGAACCTCCATACTGTTTTCCATAGTGGCTGCACCAATTTACATTCTCACCAATGGTGTAGGAGTGTTCCCTTTTCTCCACACACACTCTGGCATTTATAGTTCTTTTTTTTTTAATTCTTTTTTTTAAAAAAATTAATTTTTATTTTTGGCTGCATTGGGTCTTTGTTGCGGCATGCGTGATCTTTCCTCGCAGCGTGTGAGCTACTCTCTAGTGGCGCACAGCCTTCTCTCTAGTTGTAGTGTGTGAGTTTTCTCTTCTCTAGTTGTGGTACGCAGGTTCCAGGGCGCGTGGGCTCTGTAGTTTGTGGCACGAGGGCTCTTGAGTTGAGGCATGCATGCTCAGTAGTTGTGGCGCACGGGCTTAGTTGCCCCATGGCATATGGGATCTTAGTTACCCGACCAGGGATTGAACCCATGTTCCCTGCATTGCAAGACAGATTCTTTACCACTGGACCACCAGGGAAGTCCCGCATTTGTTGTTCGTAGACTTTTGGATGATGGCCATTCTGACTGGTGTGAGGTGAAACCTCATTGTAGTTTTGATTTGCATTTCTCTAATAATTAGTGATGTTGAGCATCTTTTTATGTGCTTTTTGGCTACCTGTATGTCTTCTTTGGAGAAATGTCTATTTAGGTCTTCTCATTTTTTGATTGGGTTCCTTGGTGTTTTTTTGATAGTGAGCTACAGTGTTGTATATTTTGCAGATTAATCCCTTGTTGGTTGCATCATTTGCAAATATTTTCTCCCATTCTGTGGGTTGTCTTTTCATTTTGTTTATGGTTTCTTTTGCTGTGCAAAGCTTTTAAGTGTAATTAGGTCCCATTTGTTTATTTCTGTTTTTATTTCCATTTCTCTAGGAGGTGGATTCAAAAAGATATTGCTGAGATTTATGTCAAAGAGTGTTCTGCCTATGTTTTCCTGTAAGAGTTTTATAGTATCCAGTCTTACATTTAGGTCTTTAATCCATTTTGAGTTTGTTTTTGTGTATGGTGTTAGAGAATGTTCTAATTTCATTCTTTTACATGTAGCTGTCCAGTTTTCCCAGCACCCCTTATTGAAGAGACTGTCTTTTCGCCATTGTACATTCTTGCCTCCTTTGTTATACATTGGCCATAGATGCGTGGGTTTATTTCTGGGCTTTCTATCCTGTTCCATTGAGCTATATTTCTGGGTTTTTTTGCCAGTACCATACTGCTTTGGTTACTGTGGCTTTGTAGTATAGTCTGAAGTCAGGGTGCCTGATTCCTCCAGCTCTGTTGTTCTTTCTTAAGATTGCTTTGGCTCTTTGGGATCTTCTGTGTTTCCATATGAATTAAAATTTTTTTGTTCTAGTTTTATGAAAAATGCTGTTGGTAATTTGATAGGGATTCCATTGACTCTGTAGACTGCTTTGGGTAGTATGGTCACTTGAACAATATTGATTCTTCCAATCCAAGAACATATCTCTCCACCTGTTTGTGTCACTACACTTTCTTTCATCAGCATCTTATAGTTTTCAGACTACAGGTCTTTTGCCTCCTTAGGTAGATTTATTCCTAGGTATTTTATTCTTTTTGATGCAATGGTAGATGGGATTGTTTCCTTAATTTCTGTTTCTGATATTTTATTGTTAGTATATAGGAATGCAACAGATTTCTGTGTATTAATTTTGTATCCTGGAACTTTACCGAATTCATTGATGAGTCTAGTAGTTTTCTGGTAGTGTCTCTAGGATTTTCTATGCATAGTATCATGCTCCTATGTACACGCTCTGCCACTACTACCCATCTCCATCTCATTGTGCTTCCTTCTTTATATCTTTAGTTGTAGAACATCTTTTCTGGTAGGTTCTGGTCTTTTTTTTATTGGTAGTTGCTCTGTAAATATTTGTCATTTTGGTGAGCTTGGGGGTCTTCCTGCTCCACCATCATGGCCAAGCTCCAAGAAAGGGGCCGAAACATCTTAACTTTAAAATGGAGAGAAAGGAAATTTACCAACCGCGAGGAAAGAGCAGACACTAAAGAAACGGAGCTTCAGCGGGTCACGACAGCCGTCGATTTCACAAGAGTCTTGGCTCCAAGGGAACTGTTTGCTCTCGCCGGTTGTGGGCTCCCGGCAGAGGCCTTACTTGCCTTCACGGAGGTCAGAGCCCCCGGGAGCCACAGCCTGGGGACCCAAGGAACTGGGTGGGGAGAGCCAGGACCCAGGTCCAGACCGCTCTGGTTCCCCTGGCTGTGCTCCCCACATATGGGCTGTTAGAAAAGCAACATTCAGCCTCCAGAATATAAAAATATTTCCTCACTTTGTGTCCTCGTGTTTGTTTCTCTTAAGCTTTAGAAACAAATACGCCAAAAGTAAAATCAATGTGATCAGTAAGTTTTGTAAAGTCACATTGACATAGTAAGAAACATACTGTAGGAATACTGAGGTTTATTAAGTTTAAAGATACACATTGCGTATTTATGTTGACACCCCAAAGATACACACCCACCAACACTCCAAGTAACTTTTACTTGTTTACATTTCTCAATTTTGGGTATTAGTCTAAAGGTAACTTTTCTCTAGGATGTGAATAATGCACAACAATTTATTTTTAGGCTTTGCTACTTTTCTTTATAAATTCCTCCTGGGAATTTAAGCAACTACACCTACATTTATTTTGCAATAGACAACTCCATGGGTCACAATAGCAGCGAGGGAATAAATGGAAAGAAAAAGAAACAGGACAGGGAGATCGAGGGACCTAACGGGAGGGGCAGGGGGGCCACCCGCTTGTGGGCACATCGGCCCTGTACGGGTGAGCCTGCACTGGGGGTACCAGCAGGGGCGCTGGCCAGGTGTCAGGAAGCGTCAGGAAAGTGGAATCTTCGCACGGAGAACCCAGGTTGGCTCTGCTCTGTGGCCGGGACTCTCAGCAGGGGACTCTGGGAGCAGGGCGGCAGCATCGACAGCTCCCAGCTCGTGGCGGGGGGAAGGTCACCACTGTCTCTGGCCGGGCCAGCGAGATGCCCGCAGCGATGACCTGCACGTTCCCACGAGCCGGTGGGTGGGTATTTAGCCACGCTGGTTTCAGGAGGGCTGAAACAGGAAGGGCGCTTCTGCTCGCCCCTCCTCCGACCCTGCGTCCGCCACTCCACCCCCGAGCGTCGCCTCCGCGCCCCTTCCCCAACAAGTGTCGCCCAGTTGTCCAATCCACTGTGCGAGGCGGTGCTGTGGACATCGCTTTTTCTTCATTACGTTGTCCTTCAAATTGTAAAAGAATGTTAATTAGAGAAAGTACAGAGGTGAGAAGCATCATGTTAGAGAAGGTCCGCCCCCTTTCTAATGTTCCCGCTTGTTTCTCTCGTGCGCCCCCTCCCCCCGGGTGCACGGCAGACTGTGTCCAGGCACCGAGAGCCCACGTCCCCACAGACAGGAGCCGCGGCTCCCAGGGAGGTGGCCGGCAGGGGGCAGCACCGGCCAACCCACCCGCCCGCCGGCCCCGGTCATCTTTGAACCTGGGGAGACCTTGCTTCTGTCTGTTTTCCGTTGGCAAGTTCACTGACGCCTGGCGCCCGGCTTCGTTATTCTAATGATTTAGAAGCAAAGCCTTTCTGCCTTCCCGGGGTTCTCAGTACAGGTGTCGTGTTCCTTCTGTTAAGAAGGGCAGGGAGGGAGGGAGGAAAGGACGGAGGCAGTCGACTGCCATTGGGGGTGGGGCTCCAGTGACAGCACAGGACATTGGGCTCGGGAGGGGACATCGTCAGACTCCGTGGTAGAGAAGGAGAAACTCATCATTTAAAGCAGCTTGGTAGGAAACGGTGGTATTTCTCCCCCCAAATATTTTTATGCATAAGTGACTTTAATTGGTCCAAGTTCTGCACGATCTTTTTCTCTGAGCTGCTCGGCACACAGCGGGCTGGGCTGCGGCCACCAGTGTTCCAGAGTAAGAAATAGAAGCGTTGTCGGGAGCGCCGTCGTGGGGTGACGGTCTCTCCTGAAAACAGGCCGTTCGTTTTGCTTTGAAGGTTGTCTTCTCTGACTGCTGGGTCTTGTTCTACGTAAGATGAGTGAATATTCCATCCCGTCGTCCCCTGAATAAAATCTCTGTGTCCTTCACGCGGGTGAAAGGATTGGGCGGCAAGCACGCGTGCCGCGAGCCGCCGTCCTCTTGGCCTCGGTCTTGCGGACACGACACACGAGGCTTGAAGGAGGGCAGTGGGTGCCTGGCTCCCGCGGTCAAGGGGAAAATGACCTTCCAAAATGCTCCCAGGATGAGGCGCAGCGTCTGGGCTCGTGTTCCGTGTGGATTATTCCTCACACCGCGCACGAGGTGCTTGGCCCGCCCGCCCCAAGGACGGACGCAGCGGACGTGGCTGTAACGCCAGATTCTGCGGCTTCCCTGGACAGAGAGTCCAGGCCGCCGTGGCAGGAGCTCTGTTTTTCCTCTGAAGAGATTCTTCCCAGCTGCCTGGAATGTGTGGCATCTGCCCTGAGGGAGAAAAGGGCCCTAGAGAAGCTCTGGCTCATTCGTTCCCTGGTTCCCTTTCTCTGTCCCTCGGCAGGGCTTTTGTCCTGAATCGTCTTCCAGATTCTTTCCAAGTGTCTCTGCTCTTCCCTGAGCTCCCAGGTGGTCAGGTCTTGCATGGAATCAGCGGGTCACCCTTTTCCAATGGCCCTGTGGTGGTAGGGCTGAGCCCCTGGGGGCCTCGGGCCCCTCGTGCGGGGCTGGGCCTTGTGGGGTGGGCCGGGCCTTCCAGGCTCCGCGGGGACCAGCCTGGCGGCTGAGGAGCCGGTGGGTCTGCATCGGCCTCCCTGGCTTGGGGTCAGGGCTGTCCGAGGCCAGGCTGAGGATCGCAGCTCGGTGGCCTCGGCCCAGGGTCACTGACCCCTGGATGTCCTCGCCGGCATAGGGCCAGGTGCGCCCGCGGGGACGGCCTCAGGGTCCATGCGGTCAGGCCCCTCTGCCTCCCAGCTGGTCCCATGTCCTCTTCCCCAGGGACACACACACTCAGGTTCTCGTCGGGTGGGGCCGTGTTCAGGGCTTACTGGCAGCTGTGGTGAAAGCCCGTCCGGCTCAACCGGAGCAACAGGAGGGCCGGCGGCACCACACGGGGCTGCTGTCTCCTGTCCCTGCGCCCCCGGCGGTCAGACCCGTTAGCACGGGGAAACACAGACCTGCCTCAGTGCCTTGTGGTCTCTCAGACCCGGGCCCAGCGGCCTCCCCCGGGGCTGGTCAGGACTGTCCAGGGGGCTTTTAGGCCTGGCCCGGCCCAGCCCTGCGCCCCCCTGAGCTCCACAGCCCTGGGGAGGGGACAGCATCCCAGCAGAGAGCAAGCCAGTCTCAGCGCTGCTGTCGATGCTGGCTCAGCAGTGACCTTGTGGGCTAATTAGACTCCTTGGCATGGGCGTCCAGCGGGAGGGTCCTGAGATGGGGGGGTGGGGGGATGGGGAAGTGCCCCGGTTGTGTGCAGTCACCCCCCTCGGAGGTGCTGGGGGCTTCTGTCTGGGGCTCCCAGACACGAGCCAGGCGGTCACTTGGGGCCAGCGGGCTGAGCTCCTGAGTGTGGAGGGAAGCGTGGGAATCCGGGGTTGAACAGGCCCCATGCCACACGGTTCTGAAAACCACAGTTTGGAAACCTTGTTTCTGCCTTAATTGCCCGCGTCCAGGAGAAACAGCGCTTGGGAAAAGACACTGTCCCCCTCAGCTTCCCCGAGGGCCGCCCGATGTCCTCCTGTTACCAGCGTCTTGAAGGCGGGTAGAGCAAAGCCCTTCCTATTCTTCCTCGCAGCTGTTTAGACTGCTCTGGGCCCTTTTCTCTCTGTACGAGTTTGAGGATCCGCCTGCCAAGTTCTAAGAGAAATCTACGAGAATTGCACTGACTTCATAAATTACTTTGGGGAGAGTCTCCGATATCTTAGAAACTCAGGGGATTACAGGCGTCTTTTCTAAGCAGAAAACATTGATAAAAATATCACTTTATTAGTCCTGCCATCAAGAAGGTGGAGGAAGCAGCCTGCCCATCAGACCCATCCCATGCACTTTGCAGAG
This sequence comes from Monodon monoceros, assembly GCF_005190385.1. NCBI lineage: Eukaryota > Metazoa > Chordata > Mammalia > Artiodactyla > Monodontidae > Monodon > Monodon monoceros. Next base: position 74,280,304 of record NW_021703785.1, on the reverse strand, counting down.
AACCAGCAGGGGTGATGACTCGTCCAGTGTCACTGGTTGGTAACCAGGTTGGACCAAAATTGTAGGTTCAGGACACTGACTCCAGGCCACCCCTGTAAGAAAGTCTGTTTTGATCTTGGGATCTGGGGACCCCGGACTGTTGAGGCCACTTGGTTCCATCCATTGCTTCTGGGCGGAGGGGCCTTTCCCCACTTCTTCCTGGCTTTGGGACCTGGGGTCTTGGGATTGCTGTGAAAGAAGTGATCACACAGCCTCTGCTGTTTGAAATTAAACTCATTTGTGTTTTGCAAAGAGGGAGGATGGGTTTGTGCATAAACACGGTGGCGGCTCTGCCGGTGACCTGCTGCACTTCTCGGGGAACTGCCTCGAATTGTTTCCTACCCTGTCCAGGGCCCGAGCGGCTCTTTTTCTGGCCCTGCCGTCACTCACATTCCTCTGGGCTCGGTTTCCATCCCTTCTCCTCACGTCCTTTGTTCCTGGATTAAGCTGGGCCAGCTGTCGCTCCCTGCGGCCAAGCTTCACACGTGGGGTCCCTGCAGAGGGGACCTGGCCTCGCTCCTGCATGTTCCCTCTGGCTGGGTGCGCGCGCACGGTGGCAGCAGAAGTGGGAAGGCTGAGGCAGTGGGCGCTGGGGGCCATTCGACCGCGTGTCCTTGCGGGGTGACAAAGGATCCCTGCTGGCAGCTTGCTTTACCCCGAAAGCACTCCTGAGGATTTTCCCAGAATCTCAGGGCAGGGGGTTGGGGTGACGGGCCTGCGTCTGTCCCATGTCCCGAGGCTTCTGGACTTTCCTCCTGAGCCCCACGCCCCGTCGTGGTCCCCGCCGGCCCCCCACCTGCAGTGCTGGGTGTCGGGTGGGATGGATGCGTTGCACCCCGTCCCGTGGTAGCACATTTCTATCCTGAGAGAAACGCCGGCCATGAATGCTGAGCCATCCATGTTCCCATCCCAGGTGGGGTGGGCAGGGGTCCCATTGTCACAGTGCCTTGGCCAGAGGTGTCCCTATGACAGTGGAAACTTCAGTCCCTCGGGCCAACTGGCGGGAGTCGGGGGGATATTTTTAGTCGGATGAGGCTTCTGACCCGTCACCACATCCAGGCGGCCATCAGGTCCACCTACAAAACTAGCACGTGACACGGGGACTGTCACCTGTGTAGAAAGAGAAACCCCAGTTGTTTGAAAGGAATCTTTACGCCCTCAGGTTGGGGCCTCCCTCCCACACCCGATTCTGTCCCATGGCTGCGTCCACACAGCCGTCTACACTGCCGTCGGCACGAGCTTCCTGTTGTCAGCCTGAACCTGTCTGCGTCTCACAGCCCCTTGTGGCTTCCGGGACCCGTAACTCCAGACTCTCTGCTCTGGGCTCAGGGGTCCTGTCACGTCGCAGATTCCTTCGCAAGTCCCTGCCCCACCGCACACACGCGTGTAGACACACACACACACACACACACACACACAGCGCTCCCTCCCCCACTACCTGCGAGCCCAGCCCTCTGGCCTCAGCTCACCCCTGGGCCTCCCCTGGGTCCCATGCGCGGGTGTGTCCGACCACTGGCTGCGCGGCGGGAGCTTGAAAATCGAGGCTCACTGCTGACCTGCCGAGACAGGTTCAGAGGCACACGGTCACTGTGTGTGTGTGTGTGTGTGTGTGTGTGTGTGTGTGTGTACACACAAGTTTGGTAGTTTCTCTAAAAGGTAAAGACTCTTTGTTAAACAAAACCACAATACCATTGAACACACCTAAAATTGAATACTTCCTTCATATCTTCGAATAGTCCAGTTTAGATTTTGATTGTCTCGTATTTTTAAAACTTAAAGTTTTTTCTTTTATTACTTAATTCTTTGCTTTGAAATAATTTAAACGTAACAGGAAAATTTGTGAAATTAGTACAAGGAAATCCCTGTACCCTTTACCCAGACTGCCCAAATGTCAGCATCACAGCTCAGCAAAACTACTAAGATGAGGCGCTGCGTGGATACGGTGCCATATTCTGAACTGTGACCTTCAGAGGGTTCCTACTCGTGCCTCTTCCCTGCCCCAGGGTCCAGCCTCTGCAGCTCAGGGCCCTTCAGTCTGTGACAGTCCCTCAGTCCTTTGTCTCTCGTGGCTGTGACACTTTCCATTGTTTTGTCCAATGTCCCTAAGGGTTTGATATGTTTTTTAAGCAACCATATAGTTTCTCATCCAAATGAAAACACTTGGGAATTGGGGCTCAACTCCTAGCTGCACCTGGTCGGCTCGTGTAAACCAGGTCAGCTATGCCCCAGTACTTATATCACTGTGCTCAAGGTGCTCCATTTTTTAAATTGAGATACAGTTGACATGTTATTATTAGTTACAGGTGTGCAATATAATGATTCAGTATCTGCATATATGGCAAAATGATCACAGTAAATCTAGTTAACGTCCGTCACCACACAGTTATACATCTTTTGTGCATGATGAGAAATTTTAAGATGTACTCTCTTAGCAACTCTCGAATATGCTATATTGTTTTTTTTAACATCTTTATTGGAGTATAATTGCTTCACAATGCTGTGTTAGTTTCTGCTGTATAACAAAGTGATTCAGCCATATGCATACACGTCCCCATATCCCCTCCCTCTTGTGCCTCCCTCCCCACCCTCCCTATCCCACCCCTCTAGGGGGTCACAAAGCACCGAGCTGATCTCCCTGTGCTATGCGGCTGCTTCCCACTAGCTATTTTACATTTGGTAGTGTGTATATGTCCATGCCACTCTCTCACTTTGTCCCAGCTTACCCTTCCCCCTCCCCATGTCCTCAAGTCCATTCTCTACGTTTGCGTCTTTATTCCTGTCCTGCCCCTAGGTTCTTCAGAACCTTCTTTTTTTTTTTTAAGATTCCATATATATGCATTAGCATACGGTATTTTTCTCTTTCTGACTTCACTCTGTAGGACAGACTCTAGCCACCTCACTACAGATAACTCAATTTTGTTTCTTTTTATGGCTGAGTAATATCCCATTGTATATATATATATATATGCCACATCTTTATCCATTCATCTTTCAATGGACACTTAGGTTGTTTCCATGTCTTGGCTGTTCTAATGATAATAATGCAGTGAACATACATTTTTTCAAGTTAGTGTTTTTGTTTCCTTGGATAAATACCCAGCAGTGGAACTGCTATATTATTTAGTAATTCTATTCTTAATTTTTTTGAGGATTCTCCATATTATTTTCCAGTGTCTGCACCAACTTACGTTCCCACCAACAGTACACAAGAGTTTCCTTTTTCTCCTCATCTTCGCCAACACTTATTTCTTGTCTTTGGGTGGGGGGGGGCGTATTGTGTCTTTGTTGCTGTGCACGGACTTTCTCTAGTTGCAGCGAGCAGGGGCTACTCTTCATTGTGGTACACAGGCCTCTCGTTGCAGAGCACGGGCTCCAGGTGTGTGGGCTTCAGTAGTTGTGGCTCATGGGCTTTAGAGCGCAGGCTCAGTAGTTGTGGCCCATGGGCACTGTTGCTCCGCGGCACGTGGGATCTTCCTGGGCCAGGGCTCGAACCCATGTCCCCTGCATTGGCAGGTGGATTCTTAACCACTGCGCCACCAGGGAAGTCCTCTTGTCTTTTTGATAATAGCCATTCTGACAGATGTGAGGTGCTTTTGATTTGCGTTTCTCTAATAATGAGCGATGTTTGAGCATCTTTTCATGTGCCTATTGGACATCTATATGCCTTCTTTGGGAAAATGTCTATTCAGGTCTTGAGCCCATTTTTTAATCAGATTGTTCTTTTGGTATTGAGTTATATGAGTTCTTTGTATTTTGGATATTAACCCCTTATCAGATGCTTTGCAAATACTTTCTGCCATTCAGTGGGTTGCCTTTTCATTTTGTTGATGATTTCTCAAGGCTCTTTTAATATTTAGGTTCCCCTGCCTCTTTTTTCCCTCTTGGAATGAAACCTCTGTTGAGTTTCTTTTATTTGGCATCTCTCTATACACTTATGTGAATGATCTTACTTAACTACTATTCATATGCTAATAATTTAAAAATCTCCGTCTCCAGCCAAGATCTCTCTTGGGCTCCAGACCGGTTTCTTCCACTCTGTAGTCTGAGGGATCTAAAATTCCGTCTGATGGGGTCACTTCTCTCTTTAACATCCTTCCTCTGGCCTTCAGGGTCAGATCCAAATTCCTGTTAGGAACTGGAGGTCCCCCTGGAGGCCCCCCCAGATGGCTCCAGCCCCAGCTCTTGGTTCTTCTCCTGTGCTGCGGCTCCTATAACTGACGTGGTCCCTCACATCTAGGCTTTGACCTCTGCCCTAAATGCCCTTTCTCCTTCTTCATCTGGATGAATCCACCCAGGTTCCACTTTACCAGGAAGCCGCCTCTGCTGTGATGGCCGGGTTTAACTCTTTGTTTCTTTGTATGTTTATCCCCTGAGAGGGTAAGTCCTTGGGTGGTAGATTAATTACAGTATTTCATCTATATTCCTACTGCCTGGAACACCACTGGCACTTAGGTGTTTGTTGAATAGATGTTGAATGTGATTGCAGACATTAATGTAAGTTAGGGTCTGATCTTGACCTAAGGGTCTGGAGGACAGGAAGCTGAGGAGTCCAGACTCACCACCACCCTCTTACATCTGCTGAACTCTTCCTCTATGCGGGCGCTGTGGCGGGCTTGTTAGAGCATGAGTGAGTCCAGATACAGTCCTTACCCTTCCCTCCCAGGGGAAGACGTGGAAAATGCGCAGTTCTGTCTGAGAGGCCCAAGGTGTTATGAGAATATGGGAAAAGAAGAGGTTAAATCTGACTAAGGAAATCTGAAAACTCTAAGATAATGACTTGCATTTGACCTTAAAACATGGCAAGTCAACATGGCAAGTCTTCGCTGAGTTGAGATTGGTTTGGGGGAGAGTTCATCTTGAGCCAAAGGTTAGCCGTGGCCCCTGCCAGGCGTCCCACTCTGGGGGCGGGTGTCGGGCACTCGGATGGCTGGGAAGGTATGTGGGTGAGGGGCAGGTCGTGGAGGCCTCTGAAGGCGAAGCCGAGGAGCTGGGATTTTTCCTGACGTGACCGCCCCTGCCCAACAGGGGATGTGGGGGGGCCTGTGCCCCTGGAGGGAATGGGAATGAGGCATTATGGGGGTGGAAAAGCTGGAAAAGTAAAGTTCTTCCAAAGGCAGCACTGAGGGAAAAGTGATGATACGCTTAGAAAAGGTATTTTCAACTCCTTGTGGTAATGCGGGCCGGATGGGGTTGCTGTGGGTCTCCGTGTCCCGGGGGCAGGCAGGTGCCTTCGCAGGCTGGCCCCGCTGCCCTCCTCCTGGCGCACAGATTTCCAGGGCCCCTCCTTGCACAGCAGTGAGAAGGGAGTCAGAGCCAGGCCTCCCCGCCCCCCCGTTGCTATCCTCCTGGTCACCCCGACTTCTCCCCTGACCTCATCCCCACATCCACATGGTGGCCAAGGACTCAGAAATGTCCCTCTGGGCTCTGGGATGCTCAGGGGCAGGGTGGTGTGGTCCCTGAGTTTAAGCACCACCCTCCATCTTGTAGCATCCTGAGGCCCACCCCTTCCCTCCCCACCAGCCTCCTCCCTCCCTCAGGCCCAGGCCTGACCCCGCCTTAGTTCTTTCCTGCTGTGTTAAGTGGCAGGCAGTTGGTGTCAAGCGTGAAGACACCGTTCCTGAGGCTGTCCACAGGCCACGGGCAGTTGGCCCGGTTGACGCGGCCTCCAGTCCCCCACGCTTGACAGCTGGCAAGGTTCTGCCTCCCGGCCCAGTTTGCCCAGTTCACCCATCGCATGACTTCCCGCCTCTGCACTTTCGTTAACTGGTTGTCAGAAGGTCCTTCTCATCTGGAAACTTCTTAGCTTGGCTGGTACCCTGCAGTCCTGCACGGTGAGGGCCGAGGGACATTAGTCCACAGAAGTTGCGTGTGAGGGACAAGAAGCTTCTGGAAGCCTGGCCACGCCCTCCCGGCGGAGCCCCAGGTCCCAGGGGTGGGCACGCTTGGGCACATCTTGCTTGGCTCGTTTCCTCCCTAGGCTCCCCTCGGGCCAGCACTCGGGGGGCCTTCCCGGGCGTGGTGCTTGGTGGATGTATGGATGTGTGTCCCTTGAGAGGTCAGGTCACGGCTGTGACCCTGAGACTTCAGGGTCACAAGGACCCAGCTCCAAAAGTAAGAGGGTAGATGAACAGAAATGAGAGTTTGGGGTTTTGGCGATCCCATGAGGTGGGGCAAGTGTCCCCATACAAGGGGACGTTACGGAGGAGTCCTGGGTTCCATCAGTGACCTCCTGGTTTCAGGGAGGCGAGGGCAGGGTCCAGCCAGCAGCCACAGGATCGTCCTGGGTGCCGACACTTGGGTCTTGGCATCTGACCAGAAAGTAGGGAGACCTGGAGGAACACGGAAAGTGGTCCAGTTTAAGGCATCCTTCACTTCCCACCAGTCCTTCCTGCCCGCCCCCCACCGCCTGGTGTGACTCGGCCCCTTTCCCACACGCGGGAGGGAGGGCACGTGGACCCTGATGGACGGTGGGATGCAGGGTCTCCTGGACAGGTAGGTGTCTGGCAGCCGCCTCTGCTTGAGGCTCTGTCAGCGGCGGGGAGGCCAGGGTCGGCCCGGCCTGGGCCCGTGGGGTGGTGAGGGCCCAGAGCAGGGTGGTTGGGGGCATCTCATTGAGCACGCGGGCTGTGTGGTGTACACCTGTCCTACGGGCACTGGTGTAGAGTCTGAAAGCGTTTGCAGGGAATGTGGCGGCCTTAAACTGTCTTCACTTTAAATACAGTGAAGGCCAGTGGCTGCTCGGCTTCAGCCTCTCGCTTAGTCAGTGACCCCAGTCCCACCGGCCCAGAAGCCAAGCCCTCAGGGCCCGTCCTCTCCCCGCAGGATCTCCTACGACCCCGGCCGCTTCCCCAGGTACCTGCCCGAGGCCTATTGCCTGTGCCGGGGCTGCCTGACCGGGCCGCGCGGGGAGGAGGATGTGCGGCTGCGCAGCGTCCCGGTGCTCGTGCCCGCGGTGGTCCTGCGCCGGACCCCAGCCTGCGCGGGCGGCCGCGCCGTCTATACCGAGGAGTACGTCACCATCCCCGTGGGCTGCACCTGCGTGCCCGGGCCAGACAAGGATGCAGACGGTGCCAACTCCAGCCTGGACAAGCCGGCCCGGCCCTGAGCACCCATCCCCAATCCGGGGACCCCGAGGCCCCAAGGAAACTCGGACGGAGCACCCAGCGCTGGACTGGACTGCACTGCGTGCGAGCCTGACCTCCTGCATCCCCCAGGCTTCCTCTTGGGCAGGAGCGCGGGGCAGTGAAAGGTGACAGGAACTAACCACGTGGCAGCCCTGTGTGGGCGGCCCAAGGCTGGGGCCACCACAGGAGACCCGCTTCGCCAGAGTTCGTTGAGGCTCCCGGCCACCAGCCCCTTGCAACCACGGGTGATAGCACTGCAAGGACCACTGGGAGGGGACAGAGCCTCGAGGACAGACAAACACCACCTTTTTTTAAAAAAGTAGAATATATACCTTCTTGTTTATTCAGGTATTTTCAGTAGAGGCAGAAACTTTATATTAGCCATTTTGAGCAAGTATATTAAAAACATTTTACTTGACATGTAAACATTTTATAAACATTGTTTTCACTTCCTCGGCAGGAGTATTTAGAAGCACACCCTCTAGCCCGCCTTGTGGCCTGGGTCCCTGAACCCCGCCTGTTGCCGACGGTCACCAGTGGACATGGCTGCCTAGGACCTGCCCTCCCTCTGGGAGGCTCAGCTCACCCCAGAATCTCACACTTGTAAGGTTTATACAATTAGGAATTTTTTTCATTTGCAGACTTACAATTCCCAGAAATCAGGAGTGGAGTCCTCTTCTACGGCCACAACGTGAGCTAAACCTTTACCCTTTTCTTGAGGCTTAAGTCTGTCCCTGAACACAATTTACTTGTGAACACAATTTACTTGTAAAAGTGAAGTTCTTTAAAATCCTTAAAACAACTGTAGGTGAAGGGCATGCTGGCTGTGCATTTCTCTCTGGGCTCCACTAATTTTCAGAGGAAACAGTGGTAAATAAGGTCTATCACTGTATCTTAATTTTATGGTTAACGTTCAGGAAGATGATCTGCAGAGTTGGCCTCATTTATATGCTCTTGTCCCTACTTACAATCAGTCTTGGTCTGATCTGGACAGAAGGTCAACCGAGAGAACTTTCAATCTGTACCAAATATTGACAGAGGTTGTGCATAAAAAACACTGCTGAGCAAAATTCCAAATAAAAAATTCAAAATTGAAATTGATAGCTGTGGGTAGTTCTATACCATTTGGGGAGCTTTACTTCTGTGCTCAACCTCTGGGGGAAAAAAAAAAAAGGTAAGCCTAGTGGTGGTATATCTAGCATATGTCAACAAAGAAATCCACGAATTAAAAAGAAAAATTGCCTTTCAAACCTTGGGTAATTATTTCAAGCATTGCCGCTGTTGTGTAACATTTTCTAGCCACTCCTCCAACGTAAATAGTGCGAACATCGGAGGAGTGGACTGAAGCAGAGTAAACGGCTTGCGTGGGGATAATACTGCTATTCCACAGACTCTATTAATCGTCAGTTTAACTAACGTTAGCTGTTAACAGGTAACGCATTTCCCATGGAAGAATCAGCTTTCCCTTCCAAGATCTAGAAAGGCAACCTGTATTTGCATTTTTTCTCTGACTGGAACACTCAACAAATACCTACTGAGCACGTGCCCTCTTCCGGGCACTGAGCTCCTGGAAGGCAACTGCGAACTGGACACAACCCTCGTCCTCAGCTAAAACTCCAAACCGCATGGCTGTCAAAGCACACGCAGGTGTCCGCAGCCACCCGTAGTACATAGGATGCGCCCAAGGCAGAGGCCCAGGTCCTGGCCAATCACTAAGCCGCCTGTACTTCTGCTCTTTACCTGCGTTAAGTGGAGAGTAGACTAGATGGCTTCTATGACTTCTTCCAAATATAATTCCACTGATTCAAGATGGCAAAAGCATCCCAAGCTCTAGGGATGCCCTCACTAAGGAAATCACAACAAGATGTTGTCTTCTTCATCTTGAAAGTTAGGCCAGGGAGAGCCCCAGTTTGTGAGGGAGGAGGGGAGGTCGTAGCTTTTCAATCTACTAAGAAAATAAAAAGAGGGAAATGTCACATGGGTCCTTTACTACATTGTATTACCAGCTGCGTTCACAGTTCAGAATCATAATTCACGTAACAGCGAAATTCATTTCCCAAGGTTCGAGTGTGTTTTGGAATAAACTTGCACATCTTCACTCCAAGAAGTTTTGCTGCCTCTTCCTCCATGACGGCACCTGAAGAGAACAACCAGATGAACCCGGAGACTGAGGCACCAACCATGTCTCAGCTCCACACCCACCAGGCCGGCCCGGCCAGGGAGGTATTCTCGACCAGATGCGGGAAGCGGTGAGTTGACAGTACCACTCAGCGATAAGGGGGCAGGTCAGTGCTCTATATTCCTTTTTTACTTCCTCCAACATTTATGCAAATTACCTACGTTTTTCCTTTTCTTTTTCATTTAATAATTTTCCTACATCTGCAAGGCTGAGGTACTTAATAATTATATTCCACAAAGTAACATAAGGAAAGCAAAAATAATTACTAAAAACCACCATTTTCCAACTTTGAGTCAACAACCCCTTTTTCAATAGTAGAGAATCGTGCAAACTTGTACCAATACATTCACACCAGCCCATTCCTCCCTCCAGCCCATTCCTCCCTCCAGCCCTGTCCTCCGCACCCACTGCACTGGGGGAAGCAGGGCCCACACAGCAGGCCTGGATGCCAAGCTGCCCAAAGTAGGGAGACCAGCACTTAACGTTTTCGTTCTCAGTCAAATGCCAGTATATCCACCTTAAGAAGATACATCCACATCACCAGTGCGGAAGTCTCTTTCTCAGCTTTGGTAAACCTAATCTAATGTCTAGCGCTGTAACCTTTGGCATCCACTTTAACCCCCGAGATTCCAAATTTCTTTTATCCATTGTACAGGCTGGGTCAGATACTGTTACTATATTATTGACGTTGATGAGTACAAGTAACACTCCTGGTGCACCCACCCAGTGGCGAACCCCGATTCCCAGGCATCATGCCACTTAATTCTCCCCAACCCTGAGAGGCAGGTAGCATCTCAGCCCCACTGTACAGATAAGGCGACTGGGGCACAGAGAGGGGAAGAACCTTGTTTAAAGTCATGGGATGTGTGTTGCCAATCCGGCACCTACCTGTGCACAGCAGAATCTTGCCCCGGGTCAGGTACTTGATGGTTTCCGATGTTTTTCTGAGACATTCCTCAGAGAGATAGGGGGGATCTGCTATTACAATGTCAAAACTGTGTGCAGCGATTTTCTCAGGTAAATCCACTGGGTTATTGTAATCATAGAAGATAAACTCCTCTCCGTATATGGCAAACCTCTGGTCATATTCGAAGATGCAGATAGAAAAGTCGTCTCTGTGCAGCTCTCGCAGCTTCTGGTAAACGCTGGGGGCACTCACACATGCTACTCTGGAACAAAAGGAGCCAGCTCATGACTGAGCTTTGTGACAGCACATGGCGTCAATAACCACTTCACTGAAAAGCCACAGTCCCCGTGTCCAGATTTTCTTAAAGGAAACAATAATGCAAACTGAAGTAGTAACAGCAGTACATTTTGAAAGAAAACTTTCTACTGCCTCACTTTTAAGGAATCTACTGTTTACAAATCTACAACTCATAATTTTAAAGTATGAAAGGATAAATGTGCTTTTCATGGTAAAAAAAAAAATGTAAAACATTATTAGGACAAGGGTTATGAAGCCCATGGCCTGAATTTACTTAGTATTTTCATGGTGGTCTCTTAACATTTATTTCAAATACTTTTTAGCCTCAAACTAAATATTTTGAAGTTACTTTGTAATATAATCTTGAAGAAAAAACTCCAAATAACTTCCTAAACAACTTTAGTTTTCCAAAAAAGTACATTAAAACTAGGTCTCAGTGCAGACAGACTACTTCGAATTTCTGCTGCTGTTTTGTATAAGTAAATTAAAGAATCTGTCTCATTACATGAATGGGTAGTGTTCCAGTAGTTAACTTTTAAAGCCAACTGCCAAAAGTGCTAGAAGTACCTTAAATGTTGAATTACTCAGTTGACTGTGGTACGTCTGTTACAGTGGAATACTGTGTTGTCATTACTCTCCAAGACAGTCAAGTTCAGGAGAGTGTAGACTGTGCTTCCACAGAGTAGGGTTTATGCTTACCTCTTGGAGAGACACAGCACAGCTTGTCTGCAGACAATGGGAAAGAGACTTTTTGTCTCCATCCCCTTTGTCACTTTTAGATTTTTATTATACATACACACACACACACACACACACACACACACATACATACACATAAAATCATTCAGAAAACTACTTATTTAGAAAATTAAAGTCAGTTTTAAAACCGTGAGATGCATTTCTTCAGAGAAGTGTTACACGTCTGGTTAGGTGCCCACGCTGGGCTCAAAGGCTTCTTGGCCCAAATGCACGTGAAGCACGTAAGAAGTCTGGGGGCATCCCGACCGCCTTCTGTGGGGACCAGACCCCAGCCCGGCTGCTGCCAGAGCTCTGGGCCGGGGGTGCAGAGGACCTGAACCACAGCAGCACCTCCTTCCCTAGAAACCCCAGAGGAGGTACTTCCGGTGGAAGGACAGTGGTCTGAGGTGGAGGAAGGCACGGGAGCAGGGTGTGGCGACAGTGGCAGGGGAAGCGGACGGCCTGCTGCTCCCAGCTGCGGCCCTTGTGCGAGTGATGTGACCGCGTGGGCCTCAGCGTCCGTCTTTAGGATGGAGAGGGTAACAGGAACTACCTCCAGAGGTGTGAGGGTTAAACAAGATGACCCTCAGAAAGCACTTACCCAGGAGACAAGCCACACAGTAAGTACTCAGTAAATGCTACTCTTACTACTCATCTTTAAAATTATGACATAACTCCTAAAAATACTGACGATGCCTTTTAGAAAAAAGAAGTTGCTTCCAAAGCCCTCATATGTAAAAATAAGAAAATACATGTAAAAACATGTCATTAAGAAAAACGTAATAAACTACATATAATTTTAAAAGAAAAAGGACAGAAAAAAGAAAACCTTTGGACTTCCAGTTAAACTTCCAGCTCAAGATGGCAGAGGGAACACATTCGGAACACATTCATTTAGCCAGGTCCCAGACTGGCAGCCAGGAAGGCTGAGCAGGAACCCGGCTGACAGCACAGCGCCCGTGGCTCAGGAAGCTGCACGAACAGGTGGCTCAAGGAGCGGGGGAGACGGTGGGGCAGCAAACAGGAAAACGCACCCCTAGGATTCTCTTCCCTATCCCAAGCCTCCACAACTGTGGTAGGAAACTGGAGGGATGTTCTCTGGATTGGGGGGGCTTGAAGGGTGGGTGCCAGGCACCATGTGGAAATGGCAAGGATCACATTAAACCCGTTGGATGTTGGGACCCCCCAACCCTCTTTCAGAAATAAGCCTTCTGGGATGAGGTCAACGAGATGTGTGACTTCCAGGCAGGAAGACTTCCTGGGGCTCTAACCAGCCCCCAAGGAAAGGCCTGGACATGCTGACCCTGGGCGTTGATGGGGAAACAGCCATCTGCAGACACCCAAGTAGAGAAGTCCCGCCCACGTATCAGAACCTCCAGCCCTAGAGCGCCTCACCCTTAAATACGGACGGACAGCAGGGGGCCAGCAGACATTCAAGGAAAGCATCTAATAATACCAGAGGCCAAAATAAACAGAAGATGCATGTGTGCAGTTCGTTAGAGACTGTGTAGGGAGCTAACTCTTTTTAAAAAAATCCTATAATATCCTCAGAAGGATGAACAAGATACAATAATAAATGTTCAGAGACCCAAAAAAGAACTATGGTATAGATGACTAAGTACATGACAGCGGAAATGGTAAACTCAGTAGAAAGTTTAAAAGATAAAGTTGAGGAATTTTCCCAGAAGGTAAGGTCAAAAGATGGAAAAAGGACAGAAAAACAAGTATATAGGTCCAACATTCAAATAATAGGCATTCCAGAGGGAGGAATCGAAAAAAAAAAGTGGGAAGGAAATCAAATAATTTAGGACTGTTTTCCCAAACTGAAGGACCTGAGTTAGGAGAATGGAAGGGCTTTCACCCAGTACAAGAGATGGATGCTCCACACCAAGACACATCGAATACTGGGGATCAAGAGAAAATCCTAAGCTAGCAGTAGGCAGGGATGGGAAAAAACAGGTTTCCCACAATGGCATTGTATTTTCCAATAGCACTACCGAAACGTGCAGTCAATGAAGCAATGCCCTCAAAACCTGGAATTCGACACCCAACAAAACTAACACATGAAGAGAATGGGTGGAATAAAAACATTGTCAGACATGAAAGGTTTTAAGAATTTCCCTCCCATGGAAACTATTGAAGGATATACCCAACCAGGATAAAGCTGTAAACTAAGACCTGGGGTACTGGACAGAGGGAGTCTGGAACATGAGAGAGGTAGACCAGAGCTGCAGCAAACCCAGAAATCAACCAGTCCACATAGAACAGGGGGCGAAGCCCTGGAAGTCGTTTTTTTCAAGGAGCTGAAAAATATGTTTGAATTTGTTGATAAGAGATTCACACCATTGGGGAGAATTTGAGAGTTAATTAGTAATATGGACATAGAAATACTAAAAAAAAAAAAAATTATTTTCTTCAGGGAAGATGAAACATTGTACAGAAAAGAAAAAGACTCAGCTGTAAAGAACATCTATGTTGTCCTAACAACATAAACCCTGTTCTAACCAAAATTAGGATATAACTAACACCAATTCTACACAATCACTTCCAGGAAATAGAAATACAGGCAATACTTCCCAGCTCATTTTATGAAGCTACCATTAACCAATATGAAAGCCAAACCAAGAGAATAAAAGAAAACTTCAAACCAATATCACTCATGAACATAGAAGCAAAAATCCTCAACAAAATATTTGCAAAGATGGGGCTTCCCTGGTGGCGCAGTGGTTGAGAGTCCACCTGCCGATGCAGGGGACGCGAGTTCGTGCCCGGTCTGGGAAGATCCCACATGCCGCGGAGCGGCTGGGCCCGTGAGCCATGGCCGCTGAGCCTGCGCGTCCAGAGCCTGTGCTCCGCAACAGGAGAGACCACAACAGTGAGAGGCCCGCGTACCACACACACACACACACACAAAATTAGCAAAGAGTCCAGCCATTAAAAAAAAGAAAATGAAAAAAGGATATAACTCTATCGGGAGAGTGGACAGAAAGCAGACACGTATGTGGCAGTTGTGGCCTGTGAAGGGAGCCAAGTCCTCATTCTCTTAAGGTGAGAAGTCAAGAAATAAGGTCTACGAGTGACAAGTCAAGAAGTGCCAATATAAATGTTATTTAGAAATGTTTGTAAATACCAAGAGAATCAATGAAAGACAGCTCAAAAGGCGAGTGGGTGGACAAGGGGAAAATTAACAAAGGATTATTTTTTGAACAAGTCTTTTAGGACCATTAGACTTTATATGCGTGCAAAGTTTTGACAGAAGTAAAAACCAAATTAAAAAAATCTATTCTTAAAACTTCAAAAAGGTCAAGATTTTTTTCTTTTAAAGCAAACTCTAGGGGTATAAAAGTAACAGGTAGAAAATGTTAAAATAAGGAACAGAGATAAGCTATCTTACACTGAATAGGTTTCTGTGTGTGTCCCCAGACTCGACAGGGAAGCACTTCTTATTCCCTCATGTTCTGCGCACCACAAACTACAGGTTTTGCAGATCACAGTCCAGCCTTCTTACCAACCATGTCTCATCTAGGAAGGACATTTAACATATTACTTTAGATTAAAAGGCAAAAGAGAAATGAAACTGATCTCACCTGCCACCTTCCCCAGCAGCTGCCACGGCTTCCTCTGCAAGGCGCAGGGCGGTCTCCGGAGTGTACCAAAACTGGCTCAGCTGCTATGACAGAGGAATGAGTGAAATCATTTTACAACTGGCACAGAGTTTATCCTTTTAATTTATATCTACTATATCAATATATACGATATCAGTTATCAGTGTTCACTGCTGGGCCAAGTAATATATGGTACCTCGTTTTTCCTAGAGTTAATACATGATTGTTTCATTTGCTTGGGTTCTTTGAACCTATCCCTAATTCTCCCAACATCCTGCGGCTTCTGAGAAGTGGTGCGTAGTGAGACTTACCATGTCTAAAACATTTTACTTTTATCCTCACATTTGACTGATAACTCAGCTGGGTGTAGAATTCTAGGCTGAACAAATTTTCACTCTAAATCTTGAAGGAATTGCTCCACTTTTTTCTAGTTTCTAGTAAAGCTACTGAGAAGTGCAATGTGACTTGTAGACCTGAGACTCTGTAGGTGTCATGCTTTTCTCTGGAAGGTTCTAGGATCTTCTTTGTCACCTATATCCAGAATTTTCAGTCATAATAATGTGTCTTAGTGAGGGTCTTTGGTTCTGGGAAATTTTCTAATATCATTCTTCGAAGGTTTCCTCCCCTCTTTTTTCAGTTCTATTTTTCTGGAACTCCAGTTAGTTGAATATTGAGCTTCCTGGATTTATCCTCTAGTTTTATGTTTTCTTTCTATAATTTGTATCATTGTCTTTCCCCCCCCCCCAACTTCCTGGGAGATCTCCTTAATTTTATAAACAAAACAAACCAAAAGAAAGTGTCAAAAATATACAAATAGTTAATTCAGGTAGTGGAGTTATGACTTTTGTTTTTTTGTTCATGTTTTTATATATTTTCTACAACAACCATAGATTACTTTTAGAATCAGAAAAAAGTACATAGTATTTAAATTAGCAGAAGGAAAAGAGAAAAAGACCACCTCAAGAATAATAACGTACTTCAAGTTTTCTAATATTGACTATTCAAGAATCAGGCTAAAGACAAAAGCACATAAAGAAGGGAAGCAGTGAGAAAGAGGCATCTGAGTAAGTGGAACGTTTAGAATAAATATAAAGAAACATTTCTGTCCCAGTCTCAAACAGATGGTAAACAGGGAAATTTTATATAACTTAAGAGATCTGAACTTGACACAAAATGTAAAAGTCTGCTTAAACACACACACACACCCCTCCTTCCAGCTGCAAAGAGAGGCAGGCCTATTATCAAGGGGTAGTCACAGACAGAAATTTCAAGCCTCATCTATTTCTCAACTATCTCCTTCAAAAATGTAAATTTCTACATTCCAGGTTAGGTTAGTTTTTCTGAACTCACTTTTTTAAATTCCTATTTTTATTTGGACCATAAAAATACAATTAAAATACACAGTGTGCCCCAGAAACTATTAATACCTTCTTAAAAACTCAGTTTCATCTATTTTTTACCACATGTTTAAGTCCAGTTACCCCATTACTGCAATGATCAATTTTTCCCTTTTCTCAAGGATTGCTGGGCTCCATAACAACCAACAGAATGCATCTGTATACAAGAAGGAAGCACAGTTTGTGTTGGATATAATGATATGCTGTTCTTCTATCTGAAATGTCCCCTCCTCTGATCACCAGGCAGCCTGAGAGTCAGAATTAGGAAAATCTGCATTTATACTGTCTTAAAATGTTCGTGGACTGCTTTCTGTCTTAGCTCCTGAACAGGTTATCAGCTTCGTAGTGACAAGTGAGATAAACTTGGGTATTAGGTCAGATACAGACAAACACTGAACTAGGTACAGAATAGGCTCCACACCAACACTTCCTGATGGGTGGGGAATGCATTAACTTACCCAGTTCTCTTCTATTATTCCAATGTTATACTTGTCATCGCCACCGAGGTCGGTGTACTGTTTCTGCTCAGCATAAAATTCCTGCAGAGCTGCCAGGGCATGGGAAGAGAGCTGGGGGAGGTCCTCATCTTCAGAGTTGCTCATTTCACACCTGCAGGGAAATGAGTATAAGTGATGTTTGTTTTTTCTTTTCCATCAAACAACAATTAAAAAAATTTTATCTCACAGCAGGGATCCAAACTGAAAGTGAGTTGTATAAAGGAAACACACCTGTATGATTCCTTGCAGAGTGAAATCTTTACCATAAATACTATAAAGATGTTTCGATTTCTTCTGGTGCCCCAACGGCCACATGCAGCTAATTCACAGTAGATTCTCTTAATAAGATCTTTTTATGTGTGAATGTCACTGTTTTTAGGTGACCTAAGGCTCCTGGGTGTCACTGACAGGATAAGTGAAGGATCATAAAGGAGGGGTATAGGAAGAGATATGAAAAATAAAAAGGACGAGAGAATGCAAATTATGATAATAATGAGACACCACTATATACCTACCAGATTGACTAAAATTAAGAAGACGGATAATACCAAATGTTTTGGGGGATGTGGAGTAATGGAAATTGCCTATTCTGCTGTTGAAATGTAAACTGATGAAAACATTTTGGAAAACAATTTGACCTTACCCCTGCTTCAACTCAGTAATTCTGTATCTACATATACATATAGATCATATAACTACATGAAACTACTGTAATTCACATACATGGACATGTAAAATACGTTCAAAGTAGAAATGTGTACTAGCAACAACTAAAATGACTGAAGTATCCACCCACTGGACATTATAAAATATACTGCTATATTCCTACAGTGGGATACTATACAGCAATGAAAACATTTTATATTACTCTTTTCTCCTTTGTTGGCTTGCTACCTATAGCTTTGTTATTTAAGTGGTTGCTTTAAGGTTTACAGTATATATATCACAGCATACATTCAAATAACATATCACTTCTTGTATTACATAAAAATTTTATAATTGTATATAACTTCCATTTCTCTCCTCCAATCCTTCGTGTTACTGTTTGACCAACATCTTATTTTTACATTTGTTATAAACTCCACAACACACTGTTAAATTTAAAAACCTTATGTATTTACCTACTTCGTAACCCCTTACACTGCACTTCATTTTGTTGTACAGATTAATATTTCCATCTGCTGTCATTTTCCTTCTGCTTGAATGGCTTCTTTTAACATTTCCTGTAGCACAGTTCTACTGCTGATGCATCCCTGATTTCAGCTTTTATGTCTAAAACTGTCTTTACACTGCCTTGCTTTTTGAAAGATTTTATTTTTTGGAGCGATGGAATTCTAGGTTGAGTTTTTCTTCAGTACCCTAAAGAGATTCCTCCACTATTAGCTGCATTATTTCCAACATAAAATCTGCTGTCACCCTTAGTTTTCTTACTTTTTGTTTGTGTCTTCCTTCCCTGGTAGCTTTTAAGATTTTTCTCACTATCACTGGTTTTGAGCATTTGGTTAATGATGTGTCTCAGTGTAGTTTTCTTCATGTTTCTTATGCTTTGAGTTTACTGAGCTTCTTGGATCTGTGGGTTTACAGTTTTCCTGAAATTTGAGACGTTTTTGGCCACTATTTCTCAAATTTTTTTTTTTTTTTTTTTTTTTTTTTTGCGGTACGCAGGCCTCTCACTGCTGTGGTCCCTCCCGTTGCGGAGCACAGGCTCTGGACGTGCAGGCTCAGCGGCCACAGCTCACGGGCCCAGCTGCTCCGCGGCATGTGGCATCTTCCCGGACCGGGGCACGAACCCGTGTCCCCTGCATCGGCAGGTGGACTCTCAACCACTGCGCCACCAGGGAAGCCCTCTCAAATATTTTTCTGCTGTCCTTCTCTTTCCGGGATCCAAATACATGAATGTTAGGTAACTTGAAATTGTCCCAGAGGTCTCTGATGCTCTGTTCACTTAAAAAAAACCAAAAGCAAAACTTTTTTCTTTGTATTTCATTTGTGATAAGTTTCCGTTTCTGGTCTTCGAGTTTGGTAATTTTTTATTCTTCAATGTCTAACCTGACGTTAATCACATCCAGTGTATTTTTTTTTTTTCGTGGTACGCGGGCCTCTCACTGTTGTGGCCTCTCCTGCTGTGGAGCGCAGGCTCAGCGGCCATGGCTTACTGGCCCAGCCGCTCCACGGCATGTGGGATCTTCCCGGACCGGGGCACGAACCCGCGTCCCCTGCATCGGCAGGCAGACTCTCAACGACTGCGCCACCAGGGAAGCCCCAGTGTATTTTTTATTTCAGATATTGTAGTTTTTATGACCAGAAGTTTGACTTGGGTCTCTTTTATTGGGCAGGCCAAAAAGTTCATTTGGGTTTTTCTGTAAGATGGCTCTAGTAGCACTTAGATGTCTTTACCTTCATTTGAAACAGTTTTGTTAGATTGTATTGTGACAGCTGTCACATCAGCATGCATTTTAAAAAAACTTACTGATGTGGAGTTTGCATCTCCTCACAATTAGGGCACCTACCAGGTGCTGGTGGGGGACCTCGGACACCTAAGGGGATGGGAGGAACTCCCAAGTGACTGGGTAGGACGTGGGGGGGAGGGAGAGGGGAGGAGAAGTGGAGGCAGGACAGGACCAGCATCCCTGAGGGGTGGCTGGGGGAGGGGCCCACTCACAGTGAGGGGATCAACAGGGACAGGGAGAGACCCTTGGGGGATCAGAGGATCAGAAGGGAACACTGCCAGAATTTCCCCCGCCCACTCGGGCCCCGGGGAGCCTGCTGAGGTCCCAGGCCTGATCCTCTGCACTCTGAGGCCCCCTCCAGGCATGCTGAGCCTAAGCCCTGTGCCTGCCCCGCCCACTCAGGGCCTTTTCTGGCTGCGAGGGTCCAGAGCCCAAGCCCCGCCCCCCACAGCCAAGGCCTTTTCTTTTCTTTTCTTTTCTTTTTTTTTTTTTTTGCTGTTGTGGTTGTTTTAACTTGTATTTATTTATTTATTTGTTTGTTTTGGCTATGCTGGGTCTTAGTTGCAGCACACGGGGTGTTCGTTGTAGCATACCAGATCTTTAGTTGTGGCAATGTGGACTCTTAGTTGCAGCATGCATGTGGGATCTAGTTCCCCGACCAGAGATCAAACCCGGGAGCACAGAGTCTTACCCACTGGACCACCAGGGAAGTCCCTGTTTTACCTTGTTGTTTCATTTATATTTTTATTTTTTCTAATATATTTTTTATTTTTCTAATTTTATTTATTGTTATTGTTCAGCTCTTTGTTTGTTTGCAAGATCTTGGTTCCCAGGCCGGGGTTCGGGCCTGAGCTCCTATGGTGGCAGCACTAAGTCCAAACCCCTGGACTAACAGAGAACTCAGGCTCCAGGGAATATTAAGGGAAGTGAGGTCTCCCGGAGGTCCTCATCTTGGCACCAAGACCCGGCTCTACCCAACTGCCTGCAATCCACTGCTGGACGCCTCAGGCCAAAGAGCCACTAAGACAGGAACACAGCCCCACCCATCGAAAAAAAAAAAATGAGATGACAAAAAAATATGTTACAGGTGAAGGAGCAAGGTAAAAACCTACAAGACCAAATAAATGAAGATGAAATAGGCAACCTACCTGAAAAAGAATTCAGAGTAATGATAATAAAGATGATCCAAAACGTCAGAAATAAAATGAGGAACAGACTGAGAAAATACAAGAAATGTTTAACAAAGACCTAGAGGAACTAAAGAACAGTGATGAACAACAAAACTGAAATGAAAAATACACTAGAAGGAATCAACAGCAGAATAAGTGAAGGAGAAGAAGAATAAATGAGCTGGAAGATAGAATGGTGGAAATAACTGCTGAGGAAAAGAATAAAGAAAAAAGAATGAAAAGAATTGAGGACAGTCTCAGAGACCTCTGGGACAACATTAAACACACTAACATTCAAATGATAGGGGTCCCAGAAGAAGAAGAAAAAGAAAAAGGATTTGAGAAAATATTTGAAGAGATCATAGTCGAAAACTTCCTTAACATGGGAAAGGAAATAGCCACCCAAGTCCAGGAAGCACAGAGTCCTATACAGGATAAACCCTAGGAGAAACACACCAAGACACATATTAATCAAACTAACAAAAATTAAATTCAAAGAAAAACTACTAAAAGCAGCAAGGGAAAAGCAACAAATAACATACAAGGGAATCTCTATCAGGTTATCAACTGATTTTTTCAGCAGAAACTACAGGCCAGAAGGGAGCGGCAGGATGTGTTTAAAATAATGAAAGGGAAAAACCTAAAACCAAGATTACTTTACCCAGCAAGGATCTCATTCAGATTCAACGGAGAAATCAAAAGTTTTACAGACAAGCAAAAGCTAATAAGAGAATTCAGCACCACCAAACCACCTTTACAACAAATGCTAAAGGAACTTCTCTAGGCAGGAAACACAAGAGAAGAAAAAGACCCACAAAAACACACCCAAAACAATTAAGAAAATGGTAATAGGAATATACATATTGATAATTACCTTGAATGTAAATGGATTAAATGCTCCATCCAAAAGACACAGATTGGCTGAATGGATACAAAAAGAAGACGCATATATATGCTGTCTACAACAGACCCATTTCATACCTAGGGACACATACAGACTGAATACCTAGGGACACATACAGACTGAATACCTAGGGACACATACAGACTGAAAGTGAGGCGATAGAAAAAAGATAATTCCATGCAAATGGAAATTAAAAGAAAGCTGGAGTAGCAATACTCATATCAGATAAAATAGACTTTATAATAAAGACTGTGACAAGAGATAAGGGAGGACGCTACATTATGATCAAGGGTTCAATCCAACAAGATGTAACAATTTTAAGTATTTATACACACAGCATAGGCGCACCTCAACACATAAGGCAAATGCTAACATCCATAAAAGGGGAAATCAACAGTAACACAATAATAGTGGGGGACTTCAACACCCCACTTACACCAATGGACAGATCATCCAGACAGAAAATAAGGAAACACAAGCTTTAAATGACACCACAGACCAGACAGATTTAATTGATATTTATAGGACATTCCACCAGAAAGCGGCAGGATACACTTTCTTCTCAAGTGCACATGGAAAGACAACCCTCAAAATGGGAGAAAATGTTTGCAAATGAAGCAACAAAGGATTAATCTCCAAACTATACAAACAGCTCGTGCAGCTCAATATCAAAAAAACAAACAACCCAATCAAAAACATGAGCAGAAGACCTAAATAGACATTTCTCCAGAGATGACATACAGATGGCCACAAGGCACATGAAAAGATGCTCAACATCACTAGAGAAATGCAAATCACAACTATAATGTGATATCACCTCACACTGGTCAGAATGGCCATCATAAAAAAGATCTACAAAGAATAAATGCTGGAGAGGGCGTGGAGAAAAGGGAACCCTCTTGCACTGTTGCTGGGAATGTAAATTGATACAGCCACTCTGGAGAACATTATGGAGGTTCCTTACAAACTAAAAACAGAACTACCATATGACCCAGCAATCCCACTACTGGGCATATACCCTGAGAAAACCATAATTCAAAAAGACACATGCACCCCAATGTTCATTGCAGCACTATTTACAATAGCCAGGACGTGGAAACAACCGAAATGTCCATCGACATATGAATGGATAAAGAAGATGTGGTATATATATACAATGGAATATTACTCAGCCATAAAAAGGAACGAAACTGGGCCATTTGTAGAGATGTGGATGGCCCTAGAGTCTGTCATACAGAAGTAAGTCAGAAAGAGAAAAACAAGTATCGCACATTAACGGATATATGTGGAATCTAGAAAAATGGTACAGGTGAACCTAACTCCAGGGCAGGAACAGAGACACAGACATAGAGAATGGATGTGTGGACGTGGGGGTGGGGGTGGGGGTGGGATGGGGAAGGGGAGGGTGGGATGAATTGGGAGATTAAGTTTGACATAAATACACTATACCAATGTGTAAAATAGCTAGTGGGAACCTGCAATATAGCACAGGGAGCTCAGCTTGGTGCTCCGTGATGACCCAGGTGGGCAGGATGGGGGAGGGTGGGAGGGAGGTCCAACAGGGAGGGGATCTATGTATACATATAGCCGATTCACTTCGTTGTACAGCAGAAACTAACACAACATTGTAAAGCAATTATACTCCAATAAAAAAAAACTTATCAGGGCTTCCCTGGTGGCGCAGTGGCTGAGAATCTGCCTGCTAATGCAGGGGACACGGGTTCGAGCCCTGGTCTGGGAGGATCCCACATGCCACAGAGCAACTAGGCCCGTGAGCCGCAACTACTGAGCCTGCGCATCTGGAGCCTGTGCTCCGCAACAAGAGAGGCCGCGATAGTGAGAGGCTCACGCACCACGATGAAGAGTGGCCCCCGCTTGCCACAACTAGAGAAAACCCTCACACAGAAATGAAGACCCAACACAGCAAAAATAAACTAATTAATTAATAAACTCCTACCCCCAACATCTTCTTTAAAAAAAAAAAAAAAACCTTATCAAAATTGGTGAATTTTTGTGTAGCCATTTTAATATTGAAGATGGAAGAAAAAAAGCAACATTTTTGGCATATTATGCTTTATTATAGGTAAAAACAGAACTGAAATGCAAAAAGAGATTTGTGCAGTGTATGGAGAAGGTGCTGTGACTGGTCGAACATGTCAAAAGTGGTTTTCAAAGTTTTGTGCTGGAGATTTCTCACTGGACAATGCTCAAGGTTGGGTAGACCAGCTGAAGTTGACAGCGATCAAATCGAGACATTAATTGAGAACAATCGACGTTATACCACGCAGGCGATAGACGACATACTCAAAATATCCAAATCAAGTACTGAAAACCATCTGCACCGGCTTGGTTATGTTAACTGCTTTGATGTTTGGGTTCCACATAAGTGGAAAAAACTTCCTGACTGATTTCCACATGCGATTCTCTACTTAAATGTAATAAAAATGTTCCATTTTTAAAACAAATTTGTGAAGAGCGATGAAAAGTGGATACTGTACTCTTGGAAGAGACCGTGGGGCAAGCAAAAGGAACCACCACCAACCACACCAAAGGCCAGTCTTCATCCAAAGAAGGTGATGTTGTGTATATGGTGGGATTGGAAGGGAGCCCTCTATTATGAGCTCTTTCTGGAAAAACCAAACGATTAATTCCAAC
The DNA here is from genome assembly GCF_005190385.1 of Monodon monoceros. Taxonomy (NCBI): domain Eukaryota; kingdom Metazoa; phylum Chordata; class Mammalia; order Artiodactyla; family Monodontidae; genus Monodon; species Monodon monoceros. The sequence goes on along the minus strand of NW_021703785.1, from coordinate 74,256,343 downwards.
AAGTACTGCTCCCAATTAGACCAACTGAAAGCAGCATTCACCAAAAAGTGTCCGGAATTAGCCAACAAAACGCATAATCTTCCATCAGGATAACGCAAGACAGCACGTTTCTTTGATGATCAGGCAAAAACTATTACAGCTTGGCTGGAAATTCTTTTTTTTTTTTTTAATATTTATTTATGGGACTTCCCTGGCAGTGCAGTGGTTAAGAATCCACCTGCCAATGCAGGGGACATGGGTTCAAGCCCCGGTCCAGGAAGATCCCACATGCCGCGGAGCAACTAAGCCCGTGTGCCACAACTACTGAGCCTGCGCTCTAGAGCCCACGAGCCACAACTACTGAGGCCCACGCGCCTAGAGCCTGTGCTCTGCAACAAGAGAAGCCACTGCAATGAGAAGCCCATGCACCGCAATGAAGAGAAGCCCCCACTCACCACAACTAGAGAAAGCCTGCACGCAGCAACAAAGACCCAATGCAGCCAAAAATAAATTAATTAAAAAATATATTTATTTATTTGGCTGCACCAGGTCTCAGTTGCAGCCTGCATGTGGGATCTAGTTCCCTGACCTGGGATCGAACCCGGGCCCCCTGCATTGGGAGCACAGAGGCTTAACCACTGAACTACCAGGGAAATTCCGGCTGAGAAGTTCTGATTCATCCTCCGTATTCACCAGACGTTGCACCTTTGGATTTCCATGTTTTGGTCTTTACAAAATTCTCTTAATGGAAAAAATTTCAGTTCCCTCTAAGACTTTTAAAAGCCACCTGGAACAGTTCTTTGCTTAAAAAGATAAGACGTTTTAGGAAGGTGGACTTATGAAGTTGCCTGAAAAATGGCAGAAGGTAGTGGAACAAAACGGTGAATACATTTTTCAATAAAGCTCCTGGTGAAAATGAAAAATGTATCTTTTACGTAAAACCCAAAGGCACTTGGCCAACCCAATCTTTCTTTCGTATTTCTCCTTAACATGTTCGGTCTCTCCTCTAGCTTTCTGAATGTGCAGAATACAGTTATAACTGTTCATTTTCCTTGTCTACTAGTTATAACATCTGTGTCTGTTCTGGGTCAGTTTCAACCAACTGATTTTCTCATTATGGGTTATATTTTCTTCTTTGCATGGTTGGTTAATTTTTTTATTGAATGCTAGATATTATGAAATGTAACTTGTTCGATGGCAGATATTTTCGTACTCCTTAAGTATATAAACATAAATTAGTATTTATAAATATAAGTATTCCTGAGATTTGTACTGGGACACAGTAAAGTTACTTGGAAACAATTTTATCCTTTCCGGTCTTGCTTTTAAGACTGTTAATAGACAGGAGAACAGCAGTTAGTCTAGCACTAATTACTGCTCACCACTGTAGCAAAATAGCAGTATCTCTAAGTACTTTATCCAACGCCCCATGAATTATGAGGTTTTTCAGTACAGCTGGTAGAAACAGTCACTATTCCCAGTCTTGAGTGAGTTCTGTTCCTTCAAATCCTTTCAGGTATTTTGTCTTCTCTAGCCTCAGGTAGTTTCTCAAGGAGGTCCCTCTGCAGTTCTCTAGGGTTCTTTCTCTGGTACAGCACTCTGCCTTGCACTCTGGCCCCATGTGGCTTCCCCAGGGTCCATGAACTATTTCCTCAATTCAGAGAGGTCTCTGGATTCTGTCTGGGTTTCCCTCCCCTGCACAGCAGTCTGAAAAGTCTCTCAGGTAGTAAGATGGGGCAATCATCAGGCTCATTTTGTTTGTTCCCCTCTTTCAGGGACCACTGCCCTTTGTTGTCTTGTGGCCAATATTTTCAAAGACATTTTTTCCCCACATATTTTATCTGGTTTTTGTTGTTGTTGTTTTTTAGTTATATCAGATGGGAGGGGAAATTTAGCCCTTGTTACTCCAAGTGGAAATTCACAACAGTAAAAAATAATTAACTACAGCCATATATATGCTAACAGGAATGAATCTCAAGCACATGTAAGTCACTAAGTTACAGAAAAATACATATAGTATAAATAATTCTATTTAAATGAAGTTCAGAAACATGAAGATAAAAGCAAGTTAATGAAAAACTGAAGATTAAAGATAGTGATTACCCCTGGGAGTGAGGATACACATAATTTTTTAAATGTTTATTACATATCTGCAGAGACCCATGGACTTGATTATGTAAGTAAAAAGTGCCTAAAATGGCTTCCAAACAGTTTGATGCCACCCCAGGGTACTAAACTTTTTGAAAGAACTTAGAATAAATCTCGTGGAACAGCTCATCTATTCTTCTATCCGTGTTTTTCACACTGTACAATGATCTCCCTTAAGTTATGAAGTCAATATAGTAGGACAACATCAGCATTTTTTTTTTTTTTGCGGTACACGGGCCTCTCACTGGTGTGGCCTCTCCCGCTGCGGAGCACAGGCTCCGGACACCGCAGGCTCAGCGGCCATGGCTCACGGGCCCAGCCACTCCGCAGCATGTGGGATCTTCCCGGACCGGGGCACGAACCTGTGTCCCCTGCATCGGCAGGCAGACTCTCAACCACTGCGCCACCAGGGAAGCCCAGCATTTTTTTTTTAATAGAAAAAGTTGTATCGAAGTATATGGCTTATAGTAGAAGTTAAATATTGCTTTGTGAAATGTTTTAGCAAAAAATACACGTGTGTACAGGGTCATGTATCATGATACAAAACTTCTTACTACAGGCTGTCGTTTTAAACGTTTGAAATTTTTCATCTTAAACTATCTGTAATTTGTGCACACACCCATCTCAAGATGTAGATGTTCACTTTACTGACTAGATCATAGAAACAACTCGTACTCGAAGCAGATGATCACGTTTTTTATACTGATTGTGAAAAAGTATTTCTGCTATTATTTAGACATTCAGAAAAACATGATACAGGACTAAGAGCATGGCCTCTGGAGCCAAATTACCTAGGCTTAAATCATGGTTTTGCCACTTACTAACTGCATAGCTTGAAGGAAGTACTTAACCCCTCTATGCCTCAATTTTCTCATCTATAAAATGGACAAATATTAACAAACACCTACTTAATAGGGTTATTTTGAGTTAGATGAATTACTATCTATAAAGGGCCTAATAGTCCTTGGCACACAACAGGAACACAAATATTACCTTCAGTACTCCCTGAAGTTGTAAGTATACCACTAATAATATGGTATCTGTTATAACCACTAAATAAGACAGTTTAGTACCTTCATATGACTGTCTACTTTACAAAAAGTGAATTGGCAGAAGAGGGAATGAGTGAAACTGGAGCACAGGAAATTAGTAACTAAAGGGAATACTATGAAGTGTGACAGGAAACTCTGCGTGGAGCATGGTGAATGCTGTCTGCATGGAGCACGGTGGATGCTGTCTGCCTGGAGCAGGACTGACTTTGACTGACTTGTCACATGTATCACATTCACAGACTTAAGATACACATTTTTTTAAATTACTTTAACAAATGGCTTTAAAATGAGTGTAAGTTTAATTGTCAGCATGTTTTCTTGAGATCTGATAAAATACAGTTATCACTGTTATCACTTTTAGACAAAATGCAGATATAGCAGATCTATCATTTTACAGCCTCAAAATAAAGTGGTCAGAGAGGTGAGACTGTTCTGAAGGTTGACACCATCAAGGTGGTATCAATGGGAGTGAATGGTGAGAGAGTGTGTATAAAGGTTATTAGAAGGTTCTGGGAAGACTGTCTCCATACCTAGATAATTTTACTGGCAAAATCTATCTGATGTAACTATCTTGGATCCCTAGAGTCTATTCAAAGGCTTGCAACTCCCAGGGGAAGACTTAACATTTGGTTAATTTCACTCCATTTGGGCACTTAACTCGCAGTGGCTACCCACTCCTCACTCCTCATTCCTGCCTCAGGAAGGTGTGCACAAATACCTGTTTTGTGCTCAGGGACTAATTCATACAGCTGAATGAGGATACGGAGAGGTCAATGCCACTGAAAGAGGAGTTTGTTATTCACAGTTCCCCAGGAAATGAGAGGCACAGCACATGGTGAAGGACCACATGAAACCTGTCACATGCAGGAACAAGGAAGCAGAGAAAGAACTGGGACAGTGTCTTTATTGTTAAGACAGTGGGCAAGAAGGGAAAATACACATTCTATAATGTGTGGTTTGGGAGGTCTGTGATATGACTTTCACGTGCCCATGAGAGCTAACGTGCAGAGAAGATGTAAGGAATTACAGGGCCATTACTTTTGCCCTGTAATTAATGGATGCCAAGTAGACAATAAAGTCTGAGAACACACAATTTCAACAGCTCCAGGAGCAGCCTGTGGGAGCAAGGTGAGCAATAAGGACCCTGCCCTTCAAATAATGGGGATCTGTATTCTGATCGTTGACAGCTACTTCTAATCATGGAGGCAAAGACAGAGTCAGGCAGCCATCGCTGCAAGGCTCATATTGTTGTTAGCACTTCCCCCCTCCAGCAGAAGCAACTTTGAGGGGATTTAAAGTGCCAGCACCTCCCCCGCTTCCATTTTTCTCTTTTCGCCCTTTTGGGGGCCACACATTTAAGGACCAGACCATTATAAATAGCAACTGAATATATGGAGGAATTTAGAAGGTCACTATGCATGCCCAGGAAAAGGTGTAGGCTTAGAAAGACCTTAAGTTTCCTCAGGCTGATCCTTGGCACAAAAACAGCCTACAATAATAGCAACAACAACAGAATGACAAAAAAAGCAAATCCTGGGGAAGGGGGAGAATCTGAGATTTCCAGCGTTTTCCACAAAAAAATCACAAGGCATACAAAGAAACAGGAATGTATGGCCCATTCAAAGGAAAAAAGTAAACCAACAGAAACCATCCCTGAAAAAGATCAGATGGCAAAACAACTGTCTTAAACATGCTAAAAGAACTAAAAGATGTGGAGAACATTAAGAAAACAATGTCTGAACAAAATGGAGATATCAGCAGAGATGGGGTACACCTTCAGGTGGCCCAACATACGCACTGTGGGAGTCCCAGAAGAAGAAAAGAAGAAGGGAGAATTATTAGTGTGTGCAATGCTGAGCTGAGGAAGTCTGAGAACACAGCAAACTTATCTGCAAAGTACTAAGAGGCTTCATTTTAGTCCTGTATTTCAAGAGTCAGAATCAGGCAAATATTAAAATCCAATGTCTCCTGAGAAATTTGAAGTGTACAACCGATTCCTGATCCAAGCTACCCCACAATACTGTCTAGAAGAATACTGTCTAGAAGAATACTGTCTAGAAGAGTACTGTCTAGAAGAACAACAAAGAAAAACATGTGTGTCCATATACATTCATATATACACATATACGTGTGTATCTTTCATACAGACAGGAATATCTGAATTTTTATTTATTAGTACTAAACACTTTCCACAGCTGCATTTGTGGATGGAGAAAGGTTTTCATTTGCAACTTGGAATCTGTTAGCTAATTATTTAGAAATAACACATGAAAACCATAAAAAAAAAGTTGACTTCGTTCAAACGAAAGAATTCCAAAGAGCAATTTAAGAAAACTGCCTACTTTTGTGGCTGTAAAAAGCAATTAAATTTCAATCTGTATTTCAGTATGAATTGGGCCCTAAAAGTTTATTTTTAAAGCTGATAATCATTTACCAAGGCACTACCTTGCACTAGCACTATTCTTGGTGATGGGAATCCAAGTCCCTGTCCTCTTGGCGCTTACATTCTAGTGAGGCAGGGAGAAAACAAACAATAGGAATAAAATATATTTTGGATTACGGTAAGAGATGCTCAATGGAGAGACATGAATTGCAAATGTTAGCAATCATACACTGTTTCACATACATTATTAGAGTGAGTTCATGAGAGCATCACAAGTAGGAAAAATTAAAATCTGTTTATATAATAAATACTAAATTCTAAATTAACTGAACTTTAGTTGTAATACAGTAAATTTTTTTAAGCTTAAGTCACTACTTCATCATATCTTTAGCATCTTTAAAAATTTTTCTAAGTGGGCCTGTGAAACTGCTGTGAGATTTTCAATTCCAAAAGAGTTGGGAAGGGCATTCCCTGGCAGTCCGCTGGTTATGAGGACTCCATGCTTTCACTGCCCGGGGGCCGGTTCAAGATCTGGTTGGGGAACTAAGATCCTGAAAGCAGCCTGGCGCAGCCAAAAAAGAAAAACAGGAGCCAAAAAGAGTTGGGAAGTGCTGTGCTACACTGCTATTAAACTGATGCTAAGCCTCGTGTGGCTGCTACTGCAGCTCAGTGGTTCTCTGTGGAGGGTGCGCTGGCATCTAATGGGTAGGGGCCAGGGATGCTGGTAAATACCGTACGGTTTAGAGAATCACCCTCCACAGCAAAGAACTCCCCGGCCCCAAAGTCACCAGCGCTAGGGCTGAGACCCTGCTCTCGGCAGAAAGACGCACAGGAGGCAGCTGAGTGTGGCAACGTGCCGAGCCCTCTATCCGAGGGGCACCGCTTAGTGCCCTGAGAGCAGAACGAGCAGCGCGTGCGGGTGGAGGGCGGAGACAAGCAGCAGGTGGCTCGTACCTGGGCCTTGACGGACAGGCAAGGATGCGGAAGGGGGCGTGCAGGCGGACAGCACGCGCGAAGGCTGCACATCAAGGAGCTGCGTCAGCAGGGAGGAGCGGGCTACCCTGCGTTGCCGCGAACAACTCCACAAAACCAAAGCGACCCTCCCGCAAGAGGCAACCTTAGGCCATGCACGTTTCAAACGCACACAAGCCTACTTCCACATGTCAGGTTTACAGCCGGCCGCTCCTCCCTGTCCACACCATGCACACAGTGTCTCCTGGCCAAGGCCACCCCGGGGCCGCGCAGGGGGGGGGGGGGGGGGGGGGGGGGGGGGGGG
>NW_021703785.1:74196222-74249405 GCF_005190385.1 Monodon monoceros | reverse complement strand
GGGGCGCGGGGGCCTCCCGAGTGATCCGGCGGAACAGCCCGGGCGGTCCCCGTGGTCTCCCGCTCCGTACGGCGCCTGCTCTCCCGCCTTCGAAAACTCTACCCTGTTATTTTACAACTAAGACACGGGGGTGAAATTCACCTGCCTGAAGCGCGGCTCGACGCGCACGAGCCCCCGGCCCGCCCCGCCCCCTCTGCCCGGCCGAGACGCCTCAGCCCCTGCGGCCTCCCTGAGGGGACGGAAGGCGGCAGCCCCTCCGCCCCGCCCCCGCCAGCCGGGGCTGACCCTCCTCAGCTCCCACCTACCCCGGCCCCGCTGACTACAGCCGCAGCCCCCAGGCTGCGCCGGGAAACCCGAAGGAGCAGAAACCCGAACACAGGAGCACGGAGGCTGCGCTGGTTACTCACCAACGCGACCCACTCGCCTCCTCCCGTGCGCCGCCGCCTCCCCTCGCTGGCCCGGACAGCCGACTGCGTCTGCGCGTGCGCACACCGTCCCGCCAGGCCGGAAGCGTAGGCGGGGCCCCACCGCGCATGCGCAGTAACCAGCAGAAACCGGGGCGCGGGCGGGGTGGCTGGCTACGCGCACGCGTACACCGCCCAGTCGGGCGCTTCCGGCAGGCGGTTGGGTCCCGCGTCAGTCGCTGGGCCGCCTCGTGCTGGTGGGAGGCGCCGGACTCAGCAGGTGCTTCAGATGGAGGCAATAAAAGGTACTTGAGGTTTTAACTAGGTTCCCTTCAGGTCAAACGCATACCAAGGGACCTGCTCTTTTGCACTCGATACGCTTGTACGTTTCACAGACATTAAGGCTCTGTCTGCTCCGTCTCCTCCGTCTAATCGAGAAATTCGGACATTAACCTGAAGCTTTATAGTAAAGATAGCATTAGAAAAAACCTTTAAAACCCTGCTCTCGACTTCCTCCGCGGTGTGCTCTCCCTTCCCAAGCCTGACGTGGTTAAGGTGAGACCAGCACCTGCACCTGTCACGCTGGGGTTCGCTGTGAAGAGGGCGAGAGGCGCCTGAACCGAAGACGCACGCGCTGTCTCCGCGCTGAAATAAGACCAGCTACTAATCCGGCAAATAGTCTCATTATGAAGCCACTACAATTTCTATGGAAATGACCCAAACGTAGGATGGTGTTTGGTCAGACCACTGGCTGAGTCTTTCAGAGCCTCCAGGGAGGAGTGTGCTCGCAGGCCGGCTCTAAGGCACCCAACACAGCACCTGCACACGGAAAGGAAGGCTCCCTTCCACCCTGGCAGTTACCAATTATAAGTGATGTATTTACTTTCCATTCTCCAAGGCTATCTATCTGTATTATGTTCCTACCTTCTTTTCCTTCATTTGCCTTACCAATTCTATGAACTTGTTAAGTTAAATTCTGCTGAATAGCTTTACATCCTTTCGGTAAAAGGTAAGGATATAAATGAAAAAACAGGTTTACAGCTTTGGCAGTACCATAATTTCCATTTTAAAAACTGTTTCCAGGCTTAACAGCAATCCATACTTTTTTTTTTCTTTGATTGCTTTGATGACAACACCACTAAGCCAGGTATTTCAAAACCAGCTGTAACTTATTAGCAAAGGAGCAGGAAAGAAAACATACACAAGCTAAAAGAAAGCAACAACATGAACCGAGAAACAATAACCAACTTTTACGGCAGTATATTTTTTTACAGAGGTAGTGTTCCATACATAGAAACTGCCTTGGCTTAACAGAAAGGCTTACGTTAAAGCAAATTATTTTTGGTTTGAAACAGATTTTAAGCTTTCAAAGTTTCAGTTGCTTTCATATCATGTGACACAATAGTGTTATCTGCATGTAATGTGTATTACTATGTTGTTTTTATAATTAAAGTGACCGTAATTGTCAGGAAGTTCAAATAGTTACACCTCCACCAATAGTGCTGACTGCTCAGACAGCATGTCACAGTGATACATGAAGGTCAGAATTTTCCAGATGAAACTTCTGCAATGTAATTTAACGGTTTTTGCAAATCATAAAAAATTTAAAATATTAAGAGGCAATTTTATCATCATTGAAATAAAGGGGAAATTACAGGAATTCCGTGGCGGTCCAGTGGTTAGGACTCCACGCTTTCACTGCTGAGGGTCAGGGTTCAATCCCTGGTTGGGGAACTGAGATCCCACAAGCCGTGAGCTAAGTTAAGTAAATAAATGGGAAATTATTTGTCCAGTAAACTGGACTTGCCAGGCAAGTTCAAATCAACCTTAATTCAGGAATTACTCCTTTTGTGTATTCAGAAGTGATTTTTGTTCGTCATGCTATTCAGAAACGGGGCATAAAAGAAATGGAGATTACTCTGGAAAGACCTCTTTAGAGATGGAGCAAGACTTGGTTTTCCTCTCTAAAAATATCTAGTATAACCTATACTTACAAGAACACGGATTCAGGTTTTTCTTCCTTCTTTTAGTGGTTTGTTACCAAATTCCTCAAATTAACCCAAGTATGCTGCAAAGGATAGTCCCTAGAAGTCTAGTCCCATAAGGTGCTTTGTGAAGAGGCCACCACGTAAGGACAGTCGGATTAAGATCTTCCCCTACAGCCTCCCAACGTGCACTTGTGCAGTAAAGCATTTAACTTCACACAGTAAAGAAACTAGTTTTATTTCTCCAATTGCTTGGTAACAGCTAAGTTATAAAGAATTAGTGGTGCATGAAACTTATTTGGGGAATCACTATTAGGCCTTTTTGTTGTGGGAATAATACGAGCATATTCAACAGAAACTGAAACCACTGACTTAAATAGATCAATTCTCTCATTTAGAAAAGAAGATGCAGTAAATAATACAGTTAACTCTATCATAATACCACCAGAGTGAATGACTATCAGGTGTCAGACTCTGTGTTAGGACACATTTATCTAATGGAGCAAAATGTGTTCTTATCAATGATCTTTAAACAGAATGGAATTTATTGAGCATCTACTATTATATTTTATCCATCACTGTGCTTTAAATTTGTTCTTTGGGAATTAACAACACTTCTGGTCCTATGATAAGATGACAGACTGTGGAAATCCATGTAAACCCTAAGTAGTGTGGCTGTGAACTGAATCTAGGTCTCCCGGCCTCTACCCTGTACTCTGCCAGTTCAAACAGCTTTACCAAATCAGTCCTCAGAAAGGACCATCCAGGGCAGTGCAGTTATGAGCTGCAAAATTGCAGCCTAAGATTTGGAGCTTACTAAAAGGGATACTTGAAAACTGACCTGGCAAAGTAATCAGTAGTGAACACTATCGAAGCTTAAAAACAAAACTGCTAACTACTATGGGAATAAAAATACTTAGCACATCCCTGTTTAAACTCTCTCTGCAGGACTTCCCTGGAGGTCCAGTGGTTAAGATTCTGTGCTTCCAATGCAGGGGGTGCGGGTTCGATCCCTGGTCAGGGAACTAAGATCCCATATGCTGCGTGGCACAGCCCCAAATTTTTTTAAAATAAAAAATAAATAAATAAAAATAAACTCTCTTTGCTTCCATTTTTTTTTCATTTATCAGTTCTGGGAAGCATCAATGACTTAACCACAGTTCACTCTCTTGCTAGATAAAATAATTTCCACTGCAAGAGCTCAGCAGGATGTTGACTTACGTGCTAGAACCAACAGAGTATGCTACCATTAGGATTGTATGGAGACTCCAAGCAAAAGATTTTCTCCTTAATATCACCGAATATGCCCTTTGCTTCCATTTAGTTTTAAAAGAACTGCCATTCGAGATTACAAAGAGTGCACGATCCTATGTTTAAGAAACAAACAAAAATGTTTCACAATCTAATTAATGCACCAAAGTCATCATTCATAAACCACTCAATATAAACAGACTGTATTTTTAGAGAGCACCAATATTTTAAAGATGTCTTTTAAGAAACAATACCAGATTTTTATATCTGGGGGCCTCTAAAATCATCCACAGCTCCCTCCAATGAAAGGTGATCAGCCTGGGCCTACGGCTTCCCCCTTGAAAATGAATGAGCTCTACTTAGTTCCTAAACAGCCTAATGGTTCTTTATCCATCCTTGGAGTGGAATCAGATCTCAATATAACCTAAGAAATACCATTACAAATCAATGAACATTCCAAGCAATATAAAGTTTAAAATAAATATATTTTCAAAACGCATTTTCTTCCTTAAAAAAGTTAACTTTTCACTGCATATGTTTACAAGGTTTAGAATTAGGTAAAAAGGAAAGTCTGTCTGACACACAGAAGAATGGTACTTTTCCACTTGCCCTGAAAGGCCAAAAAGAATGACCCGAACTACATTTACTACAAATATGCCCCGAATCCAATGATTTAACTAATAACTCTGAAATTGTTTCTAAGATTGTGAGCTGAGATAAAAATAAATATGCTCAATATTACAGAATATAAACGAAACTTCGATTTTCTTTCTGAATTCTGGAGATTCTATTAGGGTTGGGTGTTCTCCCAGAAGGTAATGCAAATCCCTATTTTACCTGTGCAGATATGTCCTCATGTTTTTTATTTAAAATTATTCTGATTGTGTAACGTCCCCAGTGTCAGTCACCCTAGGCTGGTAAATGAACTATAGCACCATTCAATAAGTTTCATGCAACAGTCTAGCTAGACACCCATGAACAAATCACACATGGTCAAAACAAAAATGTCATAAAAATATTTAGTGAAAAGACATATTTTAACTCCCATTTATGGATTAAAAAATACAAATAAAATTTTATATTCAGCTTGTAACTGGCTCAGTACATGGCCTTATTTCCTAAAATCGTATTGTAGCATCTTTTGAAAAATTAAATGCAACTTTATACCTTTATTAATAATGTTAATAGAGGTAAATATTTAAACAGTATACTCATCCCTGGGTCTCTTAAAAAAACTGAAAAGTCAGTATAAGTTTAAAATTTTAATATTTATAAATTTAAAAAATTTTACACGTGCTGAATGGTAGCAGTGCTAACATTTTGTGACCATTAAACCAGAAACTCACTGCATGGAGCCTTTTCCTTTGTACAGAGAACCAAATCACAATACCAACCTTTGCAATCTGTCAATAATTGTATGTGGTAAAAGACACCACACCAGGTAGCCCGGGCTCAGGACACACTTGAGGTCACATCCCCGTTAGGTACATAGTGCAGATGCAGTGTTGAATGTCAGGCTCGGAAAATTAGCTGTTAGTACATTCTGACAGCTCCTAAGAGCTGAGAGGCCTCAGAAAACAGACTTAGAAGAAAAGCCAAAAACAAAATCTCTCCACTGCTGGGAAGTCTGGGACCAGGCGAAGAGCAAACCACGGAGGACGAGGGGGACAAAGTTAGTTTGCAGTGTGAGCCTCGGGGGGCTAACACACGGGCCTCCCCGCCACCACGTTTCCGCCTTTACAAAGGCTTACGTGTACAGAGCTAGGGGCCAGAAACACATCACCTCATCCATCCTCTTTAGAACAGAATGGATGCCCATTATTAAGCTTTTATCTTTACCTGAACCAAATACAGTCTTTGGCTAAATATGTCATGGGTTCCCATTATAATCAATCAGGAATACTTCACATTTCTTACATCTAAATTAAATTGTTTAAAGTTCAACGTGAACCATGGCACTCACTGCAAATTAATTTGAGCTCAGCAATATACCTAAAGCTGGACGTTTTAAAATTTTAGAAAATCAATTTTTCAAGAATTCTTAGATGCAGTGTTTTCAGAATATAGTTACCAAGTCAGAGAATATCCACCTACATTTTAAAATAATTTAAAACATTATTACATCCTCAAATCAGCTATGTTGTTTTATAGAGGAATTTACAGAAAATTATAATGTTAAGCACTCATATCCAAATCAGTGCCTTATTCTCTGGTTTTGAAAAACCCCTAAGAAGCACTGAGGTTTCGAAACAGTTAATATTTTATTCAGGAGCTAACAATGATAATCACCTGTGAGGGACAGCGAGCCTGCTGAGGTCTAATGGCAACACCTCTAGTGACAGAGGGCAAACGGAAAGAAGTAAAATTGTAACAGACAAAAATAGTATTTTAAGGGTCCAACTGACACTGTAAATTAAAATACTCAAACTTGAAATCCTTGAAACTGACAACTTGTTCCCTTCAATACTTGAGGGGTTCATACAAGTATTAACAGAAATGGGAAATATGGTGATAGGAGAAATACGAAGACTTGACATTTTTTGGTAGAAGAGAAAGTTCAACCAAAGACAGTAAGGGAAGTTAAATAATGCTGACTGGGGTAAGCATCACAGAGATGTTTGGTTTTGAAATGCAAACTGTGAAAAAATAGTAGTAACCATCTCCTCTGAACAGAGTGATGTTAATATAATTAGAAACACGGTTTACAACGAAATAAGACTAAATTCTTAAAACCAGTTTGAAAAAAATTACAAAGCTTTTTTACATAAAAGGTCACACTGTTGAAAACTCACTGCAGTGATGGTTACATGCCACTGTCTCCCAACAGATGAAGGGGCAGCAAGGACACTGTCAGATACTGTCTCAGGTGGCCTACCCCCCAGGCAGCCACCCATCCAGGACCACAAATGCAAACCAATCCTTCAAACAGAGCTACAAGAATTAGTTACAGGTGCTGCCACACAAATACAAACTGTGAAGGTACAAAGTCTGCAGAGACTGTGCCTTCAGAAATAAAAGGGCCAAGGAAAATAAAAGCAAGCAAAGACTGAACTGAAAACGGAGGTGATAGGATACTGTGTATGAATAAGAGAAAGTTTATAAAACACAGCATTATAAAAAATCAAATACTCAACAGTGTCCCTTTAACATATATAAAAAGGGGCACAAATAATGTTTTTGTTTTTAAAACTCCTTTGACAACAGTTTTGGCAGTAAAAATCAATTTACTAGAATTAAGCCAGTATTCTTGACACCCACTGGGCCAAGAGCATTAAAACAAAACCCCCCAAAACTGAAAAGCCAACAAACATAGCTGAAGACAAAACTCGACAAAATAAAACAAAAGCCCCAAACTAAACAAATATCCAATCAGGAAAACAAACTGCGAACAACTGAAAAGAGCCTGGCTGTTGCAATTAAGTGGCCTTTCCCACTACCTAAAAACGGTGGTGGCGTTTCCTTCCAGTTTGCCACTAACCAACACTCTGATGATACCTTATGTGTTATTTGGTCCAATCTGAAGAAAATCTTGTTTCAGTTAAAAGTGGTCTAATGAAAATGCAGGACTGTAATAAAATCTGGGCAAACAGCAAATACATCTGTCTAGATAAAAGATATTAGATACGGATGCCCTTTTTGTTTACCATGGCATTCCTTTCCTACTCATCTTTATTTTCAATAACAACTTGATTACAGTTTTGTCGCAGTCAGTGGACCAATCCAGTCGGCTGCGTGTCTTGGTGCCCTTAGGCAAAGGAACAGGGACATATTTAGCTCACAAATGCTGGGCGCTAGGGAGCTGGGAAACATGAAACACCAGAAACAATGCAAACAAAGTGACTACCGCTGCCTCTGACTTCAAGTTCTTTAAGGGAAAGAAGAAGAAATCTAAAACTAAATGCACTGTCCAAAGTATGTTTAAGAACACAATAATACGTACACTTCAAAAAGAGTGATACTAGTTTTGCCCTAGATGTCTTTTAAGACTTTTTGCTCCACCTCGGTTACTCAATGGTGATCGAATTAAAAGAAATGTTCCTCAGAAAGCCGGGGCTCTAGGCTTTGCTTTCATCTGCGTCCAGCGGCACCTGCCCAGGCTGGATGGAATTCAGATGCTCCGTCTGGTTAACTGCAACTGCCAAGAGCACGGAGCTGCCCTCACCGCTGTGCAGCAGTGCATGGGAAGGCGCATCCACTCTGTGCAGTCCAGCTGTTAACACCACATTCGGAGGCCAGCCGAGCACACGATGTTAAGGACGGGACGAGAAAACCCGCCCCTCGGAGGCGCAGTTTCAGAACGCGCCTGTTACTGTGCTGTGTGATTCTGACACTGAAGTGGGCACAGTGTCACGTGCCTGGTGTTTATAAGTTAGCTTTCGTTTCCATAATTTAAGCTGGCACATAGAGTTAAGGGGAGCATGGCAGCAGTACAAAAATCCTGATTAGAAAAATCAAACTACAGGATCTAAAGTGAGTTTTTTAATCTCTTAAATTAAATTTACGTGGCTCCTGTGAAATGAGTATAATACCCACTCTAGGATAATTACTGCCCTAATGTCCCAATGTGTAAGAGTCTATATGAATCAGTAATTCACACCCTTTAAAATAGTTATTGCTTAAGCAAGCCATTCAGAGCAAATTATTAGCCATGGGCTACGTGGCTGGACAGAAACATACTCAGAAAGTTACACTACATCTGAATGAGCCTTTCATTTCACCCATAAAACCACATAAATACACACAATCAAAAGGGCCCCACGTTCACAGCAGCTAACACCCTAAACCGACTCTGAAGCATCAAGACTTGATTTCTTACTAAAACAAATCTGCTTTTTGTAATTTCTTCTTAAAATTAAGGCAATGAAATGGCTACAGTTCCTAAAGTTCTTCTTATGGAACAAAAATATACATGTATTTTCCTCCTCAAGTTCAGGCATCAGAGTAGGTTCACAAAACCTGCAATTACCAGGCTGCTGTGACACAAGACAGACAGGGAGAGCGTGGTAACAGGAAGCCACAAACACCTGGCGGTGCCCTTCCCCCTGCCCAATCACCTCCCCCTCCTCCAAGGGAGGGCTGGGCAAGCACACACCTCTAGAAGCTTTCCGGCCTTCTGCACTGACTGAAAACTGCAGGGGTGGCAGAGGAGAGGCGCTTATTAAAACCAAGAATCCAAGGTCCAACAAACAAATGCTGACTCTGAGGGTCTGTCTACAGGTGGGCCCAGGAATCTGTCTTTTCAACCGGCTCCTCAGTGATGCAGATGAGCAGATATCCAGCTGATATCTGATAATGAAAACGCTAAACTTTGGGTAGCCACCTAATGCTTTGATAAAGAGGGAAAAGGCACTGAATACGTATTTCACGGTGCCCATATCTCTTTGCACATATGTGGAATTTCATTTTGAGAATCTGAAATAACCATTCAAAAGCTACAAGACCTACGACGGACTGAGGGTAACGCTTCCCTGCACCACACAGTGCCCTGCCAGGCTCCCAAAATCCAAACGGCCAACGAACTGACAAAAAGGACAAGACTCAAGTCAACTGTTAGCAATTCAGTGCACTTTGCAGGAAGGATCTGATTAAGCATAAAGCTCTGTTGTTTATTTTACACAAAGGAGACCACCAACATTTGCCATAAACTCTTCTAAACTCTTCAGGAAGGCCATCTTCTGCTTCCGGTCCAGCACAGGGGGCGTGCTGCTTGCAGTGAGCTTGTTGAAGGCGTCTGCTAATCTCTGGTAAATAACTGGGTCTTGCTGACTTGACAGTAATGTTTCAACCAGTTCAGAATATTCCGCCTGTTGAAGAGATAAGTACACATAAGAACACGCACCTTCCTCCAATACCACATGAAATGCAAAGGAGTGGGCTATGGGGGTCCCAAAGGCAGGGTCTGACAGCTCTTTTGAATATTTAACATTTACTAAAAGTTTACTGTCATCTAGGTACTGTTCCAAGCTTTTCCATTAGTAACTCACTGTTTTATAACAACCGTGTGAGGAAGATATCGTTTATATCCCTGTTTTACACACCAAAGTTCTTCCACACAGTGAGATCACACAACCTACCCAAGAGCACAGGCCTCTGAGCAAGAACCGGCCATGCGGTGCCAGAACCCATACGATCACCTACCTTGTCACGCCGCCTCTTCCTTCTGTGTTTTCAAAGCACTTTTTTTTTTTTGCATTTTACGATAGATTCTTAGTACGACAGATTTACAGTAGATTCTCAGGCCCTAAGTCTGCAAGCTGACTCTCAGATTTCCAGGAGGTTTACGCAGACGTCTTGCCCACACGGCGGCAGCCACGACACGGCAGACGCGCACGCGTGCAGACGGGGGCTGCGTGGGAGGTGGCGAGGGGCTCCCTGAGGAAGGGGCTCAGCGACACAGAACAGTAGGGCGCGGCTGGAGTTTTCCTGGTTTTCCTGCCCTGCATGTAAAGCCTTACACAGAGGAGAGGGTGTGGGGTTAAGGGGAACGGAACCAGGGCAGCTCTCAAAGCTAAGCTCTCACGAGAAAAGCAGGCCTGTCACTCTTCCTCATTAGCTTCTTGGGATGTCATGATAGACGCAAATGGGGAAACCAGATGTTAATTCCGTTTGGAAAAGAGTAGTAAGGCATACCCCCACCGCACGGGTCCAGGGCGCCGCGCTAGCTGCCCTTCCCAGAGGCAGGCCTGTGCACGGGGTAAGTATAAACTCAAGTCCCCCCCCGCCCCAACCGCGCCCCCTGCCTGAGAAATGGCAGTGCCTCCAGGGCCAGCCCAGCCCCAGTCCCTGATCCCCTGTCTACAACGTGCACCGAGGTTTTTAAAAGGACATCAGAGGGGCTTTCCTGGTGGCGCAGTGGTTGAGAGTCCGCCTGCCGATGCAGGGGACACGGGTTCGTGCCCCGGTCCGGGAAGATCCCACGTGCCACGGAGCGGCTGGGCCCGTGAGCCATGGCCGCTGAGCCTGCGCGTCCGGAGCCTGTGCTCCGCAATGGGAAAGGCCACAACAGTGAGAGGCCCGCGTACCGCAAAAAAAAAAAAAAAAAAAAGACATCAGAACGCAACAGCTTATGTATGCAGAGCAAGGAGGTCCACCCCCAAGAAGGGCACCATCCGCAGAAGGCAGTATCCAGGGCAGAGGCAAGAGATGAGCCCAGAGCCGCCCCGCCTGGGGTGCAGGTGCTGCAGGAAGGGGGTCTTTAAGTAGCATGCAAGACTCCTCAAAATCCTCCCTTTTTAAAAGAAGGGAAATAAAATCAAACCCTGCGTACCAGTCACAGCAAATGCTACAGCCTCTATACTGAAGGAAAAAAAAAGCTGCTCTGGCCGATGACTTGGTCACACTGGGTTGTGTGCCTGTGCGTGGGGAGGAGGGGTGGGGGTACAGACTGGAAACCGAGGCAGCTGAGG
Organism: Monodon monoceros; assembly: GCF_005190385.1. Classification (NCBI taxonomy): domain Eukaryota; kingdom Metazoa; phylum Chordata; class Mammalia; order Artiodactyla; family Monodontidae; genus Monodon; species Monodon monoceros. Next base: position 74,238,359 of record NW_021703785.1, on the reverse strand, counting down.
ACCCGACACGGCTCTCCTCGCACACCTGATGGGCACCCGCCACAGGGACAGGGAGGGACAGGCAAGCCAGCCTAACTCTCCTTCTGCTATAGCCCCTGTCACGGAGTGCTGCAGAGGCTTTACAGGCTCCAACCAACCACAGTTTTCCAGACCGCGCTACGAAATAACACACTGCGGCTTTCCATGCTTTCTGAAGGCAGACTCGTCGGGGTCCCCAGGTTTACCCATCTTGTTTCCTTGCAAAGCTGTGAGTTCCTCAAGGACAGAGACTGTGTCTCCGCTACTTTGTCCTGAGTCCTGGTTCCCAGCACAGCTGCATAAGGACAAGCTTTAGGGCAGCGATCGACATAAAGGACGGTTCATAACAGTGGAGAAGGGAAAGTAGTTGCTATTAACAGCTTGCCAGATCAACACAAAATTAAAAGTTAGAGCTATTGAGAGTGTGAAGAAATACAGCCTTGGACTTCCCTGGTGGTGCAGTGGTTAAGAGTCCGCCTGCCAATGCAGGGGACACGGGTTCGAGCCCTGGTCTGGGAAGATCCCACATGCCGCAGAGCAACTAAGCCCGTGCGCCACAACTACTGAGCCTGCGCTCTAGAGCCTGCGAGCCACAACTACTGAAGCCCACGTGCCACAACTACTGATGCCCGTGCTCCGCAATGAGAAGCCACCGCAGTGAGAAGCCCACGCACCACAACGAAGAGTAGCCCCCCGCTCACCGCAACTAAAGGAAGCCTGCGCACAGCAATGAAGACCCAACACAGCCAAAAAAAAATAAAAAAGAAAAGAAATACAGCCTCACTGAATGGTGCGGAAGCACCGAGACGCAGACCCTCTGAGGACTGAGGGACAAACGGCCCATCTGTCTGAAAATCCCCTCACTACACAGAGCGAGGGGCCCAGGGAGGCGCGTCCAGTACCTGATGCAAGCACACCAGCGTGTAGAACGCCTCGCCAGCCGCGGTGGTCATCTCCGTGTTGTGCTTTTGCAAAACCAGCATATCAAACACCAGCTGAAAGTACACAGTAACACCTCTCAATAAAGACACACGATGACCATATAACCCTCCAGCCCCTCCCCATTGCGAAAGGGAAAAAGAGGGACAAAGAGGTTATTCTTCATTAAACAAATCTGAAAAGTAAAGAAAATAGTTTTTAAAAAAATCCAAGGATAACATGAAGATGTTATTGCTTGCCGTGGTGTATGAAATAATCAAATTATCAAATTCCATGTTATATTCACCACATAAAATTTCAGGAACACAAAATAACCGTGGAGGATAACGTATCCAAGAAAGCTGATCTCCAAAAACTGCAGTGAACAGAAAGGCATGATCTCCTCGTGGATGAAGGTGCCAGCACTGCCCCCTGGAGGGAAGACACCCCCCCCCCCCCCCCCGCGCAATGACTGCACCCAAACATCTCACCTTGAGAAAGTGCCGTGTTGCCAGGAAAAGTGGCGAGTCTGTCTCCTGTGCTTTTGCACACTGCTCAGCTAACGGGGTCAAAGCTTCCAGGCACAGCTGGCAAACCTCCGAACTCATTCTGATCACGAAGGTCAAAGAACAAACTAGAGATACTTGACTTACAGAAGATAAACAATTAAAGCTATTATCCAACGGATGGCTGTTTCTAGAAGGTGAGTACGTCGGTGAGTCTTTACTGAGCTAGGTGAGGACAGGAGAGTCCCAGTGTTTCCGAGATTATCCGTATGTGTCTGGGGCCCAGGACTGGAGCTTTGTGTGTGTTCTGACTGTGATGCACACAACCAAGTGGCAAAGATCAGAGACGCGGCAACAGGACGTGGCACTACTACCTGGGCTCCATGAGACAGTGACTTTGGGGCCCGGGGCCGAATGCCTCTGGGTCTGTGAAAGGAGGACGAGGGGGCAGGTTAATGAAAGAAACACAGAAGTAGGGCAGCTATAGGCATGACTGCTTTTTAAAGAAATAAGACTGAACCACAAAAGAAAAAATACAAATTTTGAAAACTTTTCTTCTAGCAACCTCTTTTTCCCTAGTGACAAGTGATCACGATGTTCACTCAAAGGATATGACGTCATTCCTAGTTCCAACGAGTACATCAGACTTTTAAAAAGATCTTCAGGAAGCTGTGGTATTTTTTCAGGAAAAATCTCACAGATAAATGTGATTAATTTGTAGTATTGATTACAAAGGGTTGGAAACTGAAAAAGAAATATTAAATATTTAGATGTTTAATGATATCTAACTTGTTTTCATTAATGGAATAAAGTAATAACCATCAAGCTTCTAAGTATAATGATTTGTTTAAAACATATACAGGATACAGAAAACATAAAGACCTAATTAAATGTAAAAATGAGTTACAAAAACGGGAACACTTTAGTAACTAATATGAAAGTAATACATAGCAGAAACAGTCATCTTCTGGATAGTTACAAAAGCCATAGCCAATTCCAGATATTCTATGTTTACCTTGGAAAAGTGAACAAAGCAGCCAAATCTCAAATTACTAAATGACCTGTGAATAAAACCATTTGCATTCAAGCATGTTGGAAAAATACAAGAACGTAATACAAACTCTTAAAATTAGGATTAGAACAGAGTATTCAGCCTTGCACACTTCCAACATCTATTTACTGGTTGCACAGTCCTGGAGAACTGAGGTAAAAAGCAGGTAATCTACAGCTAACCTCATTTAAGAAAATACACATCTAAATGTCTAATGGTTTATTTGATGAATAAACACCAAAAAACAAAAGAACCCGAAAAGCAAATCAATACACAGAGCTTCCTAAACTTCCCATCCTGCTGGCTGCTTTCCGAAGAGACACTTCTCCAGGAGGGACAAGCCTACAGTCACAGCCGCGCGCTGGGAACCTAACAGCTCTCACTCTGACCCTCGACTGCACAGGCCCCTCCCAGCCCTGCTTCCTCCCCAGGCCCCTCCCTCTGCCCCTCTATTTTGTCCACCTCACTCTTCCTCTCCAACCTCCCACCTCCTGACAGGAGAAGAGACCCTCCCTCAATGGTACTCAGAGTGGGAGAAAGGGCAGCCTCATCACCACCACACCCTTGACATCAACCAGTGAGAGAAACCAAGGCCCAGTACAGTCAGAACGTACGGAACTTGACCAGCTGTATGAGCCTTGGTTTCTTACCGTTCCACTTCTCCACGGAGCGGCTGGGAAATGCCTTCTGTTGCCCAAACCCTCAGCCTGAGAATGGTGTTGGGAAAGCACCAGAGAAATACACTACACACGAAACTTCCTGTATTTGCTGAACGACAAATGACGAGGGAATCAAAACCGCGAACATCGGCACTTGGGTTCTAGAAGAACCAGCCTTTCCCTGACACTGAGGGATCAGTGAGTGCAGGGCTCCAGGGAAGGCATGGGTGTGAAGGACACAGGACAGCCACACAAGCACTTTATTTCCACACACACTTAACAGATGAGTAGGTACTGGCCCCCTTAATTAAATTGGACGTGTATTCGTGCCTGAAATATCTTGAACCTTCGAGTTCAAGCATATGCGGTTTTAATGTTCACATTCCTTTCTTCACTTACCTTCAAGAGGTCCTGTGACATCAAGGGCAGAATCAGGTTCACTCCATATAACACAACATCGGCTGCCGACACAGATCTGTTTGCTGCTGGCCCAGGCTCCTGACCCCTAAACACTTCATCTATAAAGTGAGAACAACGCAGTCTTACAGCTGTAACATCAATAAACCTACGAAGGTGGGTATGTTCTCCTGCATGAAAGTGAAAGCGGAGTCAAGCCCCCAAGACAAAATAAATCTACGAGAGGATAACAGAGCCTTTCGTGTTGTACTGTTTAGGGTCTGAATACTGGATGCAGATATTCTGTGTTTACATTATCATTCTACGACGATGAAAGTAAAACTAACGCTTAATCAATGGTTTTTGAAAAGTAAAATTGACCCCACTGACACATTGGTCATACTGTGAGTTAAATAATTTCCACAGTACTATTCACTTTTCTCCTAGGTGTGTGGGATTTTTCTAAGGTGGAAAGGAATGGGGGGAAATATAGGAATTAAATATTGCATAAAAAAAGGAAGTTTTTTTTTAAAAAGCTACTAATATGACAAAGGATTATTACCCTTAATCCATAAAGGAGGCATATAAATTACTCAGAATCTTAAAACCTTAGCAGATAAAGGACCAAAATCCACAAACAAACACCTAACAAAACCATAAGCCCAATGAAAAAAAACAAGTTCGATCCAATCATTAAGCAAGCAATACAAAGTTTTTGAAGGTACTACTTCTGATTCATTAGATTACAAGTGACTTCTGAATGATAACATGTAAATGGTGGTGAGGATACAGTGTGATAGTTACCCTCAAAAGCAATATAATAAGAGACTTTTGAGCACTGTATATAGTAAGGATATAAACATAAATTTAGACAGTGATTCATCCACAGAAGTAATTAGTTTATCACTGTAACAGCAAAGTTGTAAATACTCCAGATGTCCTGTATTACAAAAACAGGGTTAGGTTCCAAAATGTGGATTACCACGCAGCCATCAAAAAGTCATGAAAAATTTTAATGACAAGGAAGAGGCTAATAATACATTAATGAAAAAGGCAGAATATAAAATTATATTTGGAGCATAATCACAAAAAAATTATACAAAATAACCAAAAGGGAAATTAACAAAATGCAATTACTCTGGATTATGTCAAAGCATGGGTGATTTTTCTGTCCCTGTACTTCAAATGTTTTCTATTATGAGCGTATTTACTTTCACAACAAGGGGGAAAAAAAGGACAAAATGTGGTAAAAAAGCACTTCTACTTAAAAACCACGTTTTCAGCCTAATTCTGTACTTTTCTCCAAGAGCCTCAGTTCCAGCTGCAAGAATCCCATTTTCCAAAGCCGGGCATGGCGAGCCTGGATCCATCCAGTAGGAAGCCTGGGCCTGCTGGGCCGGGGCCATGGCAGGCTGGCCACCGCCGCTGGGTCTGCTCGAGAGACGGCTCCTGGCCTGGGTTGTGGGACTCAGCTCTGCAGCCACGGGCTCTGCCAGGGGCTCAAGAATGTCGTGCAGAGGCTCATTTTCAGTTACGCTTTTGTATCTCACCTGGTATATTAATTTTATTTCATAATATTTAAAATATTTTCTCTTATCTCACCTATTATCTGTACTTTATTTTTTAAATAATTACTTAAAAATATTCTCTCCCTTTTTACCATCTATTTTATCTGTTGCTTGATCATTTCCTATTTTAATTGTCTTCATTTTCTTTCTTCTAGACCTCAACCCTATCCACCTTATTCTATTCTTTTTACCCTTATTTTGTACTTTCAATCCTGAGCATTTTGGCCTCAATTTCTTTTCTAACATTGTATTACAATTTCAATCCTTCTGCTGTTTTCTTTTGAAAACCTGCCTGTCCACACTTACCCATACTGTTTACTCCACAGCTCACTCCCAGGGGAGCCTGAGAGGGCTTCTGTCCCCTCCAGATGCCCTTCATACAAAGCTCTCCCATCCCTCTCAGTATCAGTTCTTAACTGAGAGTCAGTTCATCAGGGTACAGGGCTCTTATCCTGGTCCTTACACCCCTGGGAAGTCTACAAATCAACTAACACGGCATGTGAACCTCAGCGGGTCATGTAACATACACCCTTCAAGGCAAAGGCTCAGAACAACTTGAGGCCTCAGAGGCACATCTGATCTAGAAAAGGTGAAGCAACCCCGGCCTGAAGGAATCAGAAAGCCTGGGACCGACACCCGCACGAGTGGCTGGGTCTGGAAAAAGCGGCAGCGGACGCCCTTCACCTGGTGCCCTGTCAGCCGCCCAGGGCAGTAAGGCTCCTGGGCTGAAGCTGACGGTGCCTGGCACAGGGCAGCTCTGCCAGAAATCTCCGCTGAGTGAACCGGTGGAGGGAACAGAGAAGAACACGTCCAGTGTCAGGTGTGCTGAGCACAGGGGGCGAGAAGGGGTCGGAGGAGGGAGGGGCAGCAGCACCCACTGCCCGGGGGGCAGCTCAGCCCGGGGGAGGAGACGTGGACAGCACATCTTCCCCGTGGAGCTGGAGGCCCCTGTGTCCTGAGGCAAGGCAGGCGGTGGGCAAGAGGTGATGAAGGAGAGCTGCGGACACGCTCGCCTGTGACAACAGCGGTGACGAGAACGGCAATGGCAGGCACCGGAGGTACCTGCCGACACATCGTGAACACAGTTTGGCAGGCACCGATCGTCACAGCCCCTGTAACAGCAAGGGAGGCCTAGGAAGGCAACAGACTCTGCAAGGTCATGCTGCTGGGGAGCCCCAGGTTAGGGCTTTGGAGTGTCGCCTGTCAGCCCCCAAGTCCAGTGGCTCCCAGGCTGCAGTGGGCACAGGGCTGGGGCTTCCTCAGAGGACACGGAGGGGGAACTTGTCAGTAAAGCGAGCTCTGACACTGGCCTCTGAAGTCAGACGCTGGGGTGCGCGAGCTGCACATCTGCAGGCAAGTGGTGTAAACTCCTGGGCCTGTTTCCTGGCCTCTAAAACGCGTGCACCAGTGGCACCAGACTCATGCTGCCGTGACAGGGACAGTGCCCGGCACTGGCTAGGAGCCTGGGACAGGGAAGACACGAGCACTTTCATCTCTACCAGAGGAAGGCCAGGCACACAGGGCTGTTGCTCCCGCCCTGCCCGCGGCCGCGGGGACCAGCTGGCTTCCGCCTGTTCTGTAAATGGGACCTCCTCGTGGGACGTCACATACCGCAAGCACTGCTTCGCTCGGACAGAAGCAAGCGCAGGCCGAGAGGCCGAGCGCGGGCGCACCTACCTGTGTCGCTGAAGTCTATGAACTCCTTGGACAGGAGGTTGGTGAGGAGCTCCATGATGAGCAGCAGGTCCTGGTACTGCTCCTCCTCCTCCGCGGGGGCGTCGGCCCGCTGCCGCCCCACGTTGTTCCTGGAGTACACGCGCAGCAGGGTGAGGCACGCCTCGTACAGGTTCATGGCTTTGGACTGGGAAAAAGCAGGCAGAGGTCAGGCTGCTGGGGGAGCCTGGCTGGGGAACATAAAACACTACAGAAGTCCAAGATGTAATCCAATAAATTTACTCTGAATTCCAACAGCAGCTCTAACGCTTGTCGTAAACTACATTACAGCACTGACAAAAATGAGAAAGCATAAAGATTACGGTTATATTTAAAACATTAGTGTTCTAACAATAAAATTTGACACTCTTTTTGTGTGCATTAGATTGTGCCTACTAGAAAGACAATACAATTTTGGCAACAGAACCGCTTTACTCCTGCTCTTCAACTTCTTGTACGACGTGGGTTACTTTAAGCTGTAGAATGGTTTAAGGTGCAGAAGCACAGAGCACCAAGCATTAGAATAAACGGCACTGGCCTGAGCTCTGAACGGTGCACCTGTGACGACCTTTGTAACACTAACCAAATGTAACCTCACTTTTAAGCCGGCTCCTTTGATCTACAACAACAACAAACACACAAATCACGAACATCTTTGCTGACTGAATATAAAAGAACTCAGTGTATCTGAACGTTCATCTGACTTACAAAACGAAGATGCAAACTGCCACTTAAAATGCTAAGTCCTAGGGTTCTACCACTGAGCAATTTATTAAAATTTTCTACCATAATCCATTTGTTTTATCAAATATTCCTCATGTGAATGAGTTTGACAGAGTAACATATTAGCCCAAAGAAATGCCTCATTATTAACATTTTTAGGGCAAGAATTTACATTCATTCAATATGCCTTCCTCTGAACTCTGAGTTCTTTTGAAAAATCTTTTGGAGGTATAGAAATATTATTTCAAATAACGTTCATTTAATCTGAAGCAAAGTATCTATCATTTTGTTATAGCTATCAGGAGTTTTGATCTGGAAGGGATCAAAGTAGACCGTGCTCACCTCTCCAAGATAGCATATCTGTTTATGTGCAACTTCAACAAAAACTTCTATGATGAGATTGACAGTCTCGGGGGTATTTTTGTAAACTTCCATCAATCCAATGCAATTGGTAAGGAAGTCCATTAAAAAGTTAAAAAGGATGGCTACATTGTCAACCTGGGTAGCCTCAGCAATGCCACACAGGGCCTCCAGCGTGGCAGTGATCTCCTGCTTCACCTCCTCCTGCTGGCACATCTGCGGAAAGTTTTCCTGGTTTATCACTCTCAAGAATCGCTGCTGAAGAGGCTGAAGAACCTACAAAAATAAAGCGTGAATTTTTTAAAAGTCTGATTTACATGCTTAGTTTCTTCAACTTGGGTAAATATTTACTTTCCAAAACATTTCTAATTGTTGGAGGCAAAAAAGCACAAAAAACAAAAAACTACCTGAACCACATGTTACAAGCCCCACTTTGAAGGTGATCCTAACTTCTGGCAAACAAATAAATAACACAGCACATGCAAAGGTGCTCATATCACCAGTCAACAGGAAAATGGAAATGAAAACCACAACGAGATATCACCTCACATCTATCAGAACGGCCATCAAAAAGACAAGAAATAGCAAGTGCTGGCGAGGGTGTGGAGGAAAGGGAACCCTCGTACACTGCTGGTGGGAACTCAAATTGTTACGGCCACTTTGGAAACAGTACGGATGTTCCTCAAAAAATTAAAAATAGAATTACCATAGGATCCAGCAATTTCACCTCGCATATTTATCTGAAAAAGTGAAAACACTAATTCGAAAAGATACACGCACCCCTATGTTCATAGCAGCACTATTTACAATAGCCAGGACACGGAAGCAACCCAAGTGTCCATCGACAGATGAATGGATAAAGGAGATGTGGTACATATATACAATGGAATATTACTCAGCCATAAAAAGCAAGGAAATCGTGCCACTCATGAAAACATGGGTGGATCTTGAGGGCATTATGCTAATTAAAATAAGTCAGACAGAGAAAGACAAACACTGTACGATCTCACTTATACGTGGAATCGAGGAGGGAGGAAGACAAAGATAAAAACTTTCAGTTACAGGATTAATAAGTCCTGGGGGGCTTCCCTGGTGGTGCAGTGGTTGAGAGTCCGCCTGCCGATGCAGGGGACACAGATTCGTGCCCCAGTCCGGGAAGATCCCACATGCCGCGGAGCGGCTGGGCCCGTGAGCCATGGCCGCTGAGCCTGCGGGTCCGGAGCCTGTGCTCCGCAACGGGAGAGGCCACAACAGTGAGAGGCCCGCGTATCACAAAAAAAAAAAAAAAAAAGTCCTGGGGATGTAATGTACATCATGATGACTATATGAGATGTAGGAAAGTGAAGAGAGGAGATCGGAGAGTTCTCATCTCAAGGAAAAAAATGCTCCTTAATTATTTTTTTTTCTTTTTCTTTTTTTGGTATCTATGAGATGACGGATGCTGTCTGTGTCACAATATATGTAAGTCAAACCATTAGGCTGTACACCTTAAAGTTATACAATGATGTATGTCAATTACATCTCAGTAAAACTGAAAAAAAGAAATTATTACTTATGGAAAAGAATATAAGTGCATGCTATCATCATACTTCCTTAAGTAATTTAAGTTCAAAAGAAGAAAAAAAAGACTTCCTTGACGCCATTCACAGGATTCTGCCACTATCTTCATCTCTTTCCCATTAGCAAAAAAAAAGAAAAGATATTTCATAAAGGGCCAGAGAGTAAATCTTTTACATTTTACAGGACATACTATCTCTGGCCCAACTGTTCAATTACGATTTCACTGTAGTGCAGAAGTAGCCATGGAAAAGATGTAATCTGTTAAGCATGACTGTGTTTCAATAAAACTTTATTTATAGGGACTTCCCTGGTGGTTCAGTGGCTTAAGACTCCACGTTCCCAATGCAGGGGGCCCGGGTTCAACCCCTGGTCAGGAAACTAGATCCCACGTGCCACAACTAGAAGTTTGCATGCTGCAACAAACACCCATCGCAGCCAAATATATAAATAATTTTTTTTTTTTTTTTTTGCGGTACGCGGGCCTCTCACTCTTGTGGCCTCTCGCATTGCGGAGCACAGGCTCCGGACGCGCAGGCTCAGTGGCCACGGCTCACGGGCCCAGCCACTCCGCGGCATGTGGGATCCTCCCGGACCGGGGCACGAACCCGTGTCCCCTGCATCGGCAGGTGGACTCTCAACCACTGCGCCACCAGGGAAGCCCTAAATAAATATTTTTTTTTAACTTTACTTATAAAAACAGCAGGCCAGATTTGGTCTGTGGGCTGCAATGTCCAGCCTCTGTCCTACTAGGTGAAGACCAACACAAAGCTCCAGCCTGTTTTTCCCCTTCCACCTCCCCTGGGTGTAAGAGTAAACAGGCACATTCATGAAGAGGATCTCTTAATTCTATTTAAAGCTGCACGTATGAAAATAAATGACTTAAACTGGAAACACATGGTCAGGCTGAGCTCCATTCTGGCTCTGAAGTCGCAGACTACTGCCTATTTCTGTTACTGTGCCCTTTCTCAACACTAAGGGCATCCAGTCACAGGGATTACAGGCTGGCAACCTACATGCACTGGTAACTCTTGGTTCCCAATTTAAACCTTATTATATAAGACGACGTGTCCAGGGTGGTGGCTATGGCTTGAATTACATCCCGCCAAAATTCATGTGTTGAAGTCCGAACCCCTGGTACCTCAGAACATGACCTTATTTGGAAATAGGGCTGTTTCAGATGTAATTAGTTATTAAGGTGAGGTCCTTTGGGCGGGCCCCTAACCCAGTATGACTGGTGTTCCTATAAGAAGGGGAAATTTGGAACAGACATGGGCACACGGAGATGCAGGGGAATCAGGGTGATGCACCCACAAGCCGAGGAACGCCGCAGACTGCCAGCAAAGCACCAGGAGCTCCGGGAAAGGCCGGGAACCCCAGGCCCTCCGTCACAGCCTCAGAAGGAACCAGCCCTGCCCACACCTTGATCTCGGATTTCTGGCCTCCAGAACCGTAAGACAGTAAATTTCCGTTGTTTAATCCACTAAGTTTGTGGTATTTTGTCAAAGCAGCCCTAGCAAGCCAACACAGTGGTTAATTTGCATGTCCTTGTCCAAGACAAAGGAACACGTCACGGGTTCTTCATGGAGAAGCAACATACCAGCTCAGGCTGTCATTCGGGTTGGGGAAAAGGTGTCTAAAGTGCCGGGCACTCGACAGCGTTCAACGTCCTCACGCAAGCAGGTCAGCAGGTCGGACAAACTCTAAGCGCCAACCCACTCGTTAGGAGGGAAAACACCAGCAAAGCTATGTTTCCATAGTCCGTCTGCGGCAACACATAGATGAAACCCCGGCAGGGCGACGCGGAAAAGCCGTCAAAGGCAGGGGAATGGTTTACCTCTGTCCAGTACTGCTGCTTGGTCTCTGCGTCCATGTGAGCGAAGCCCCCCAAGACGAGCGCCTTCATCAGCGTCCTCTGCACGGGGCTGGACAAGAAGTTCAGAGGTGGGCTTCGGCTGGCAAACTGCTTGGCTAGGTTCCACCAGCTTTCGCACTGGATCACCAGGTTTGCCCTGCAGGGAGAGGCAGGACGCGTTACTTGCTTACGCTGCATGTGCCCTAAGTAAACAAAGTGCAGGGCTACGAGCTTCAACTTCTGTTTAAAGTCCAGCACAGACAACTTGGTATAGACTTTGGAGTCTTGTATTCAGACCCAACTAGCCGTTTGTCAATGTAAAGTTTATTTAATCTCTCTTAATTATCAGTTTCCTGATCTATAAGATAAAGATAACAACAGTAATAACAGCCCTAAATTTCATGGCTGAGACTGATGAAATGATTAAATCAGGTACTTCATATGAAGTGTTTGCAACAGTACCTAATAAATTACAAGAATTCAATAAATAGTAGCCAATGACAGTAGTAATAACGATCATTTTCCCATGTAGTAAGAAAACTGAAAACATCTCCAGAATTTGCTGTAGAAAGCACTAAAAATTTTACTTTGCAAAATTAAATTAATTGTCAAATTATCAGTTTTTCTCATCTTTAAAATGGGATAATACTAATGCGATAGCTGAAAATTCAAATAAGACTATTCTATATTAAAACTGTAAATTACTAAATTAAATGTTACTCATAAAGATTCTTTGATGACAAATCCTTGAACATCTATGCAATCTTCAGTCGTAACATGGAAAAGCCCTGTTTGCATTCGTAACAAGACTATGATATATTTTTAAAAACACATTGCTCCAAAAACGCTGGGTCTACCTAAACCTTAGGACCGTGTAACCGTTCACCACTTGAAAAGACTCCACTGAAGTCACACATGTCAGCTCACCTCTCCCTTCTCTCCACCAAAGTGACGAGCAGCTGCACCGTGTCATTTGCGAGGTCCTGCTCACTGCTGCACACTGAGAGGTTGCTGAGGACCTTCTGCAAGAGGTAGCCAACAATCCACTGAGAGCCCTCTGTGTCTGCTCCAAATGCTGTACTGAATGGCACGCTTATCTTCAGAGAAAACAAATTTTTTAAGGTCAGAAAGAAAGATCTGCCGGAAAAAGGAAAGAAAACAAAAACAAAAAACCCCGTAGAGAAATCAAACTGAAATTAGCACTAAATCTGAAGTACTGCTTACTTCACACCAATTTTCTAAATGTATTCATTTCCAAAGTCCAAAAAGGAACATCATCAATCCACTGACGTTTCCCAGTGTGGTTTTCCTATTAGCTTTAATTATTCTCATATTACATACACAGTCACATATTCACACCAAATACAAAGAACATAAATTAATCCATTCCCAAACAGTACTCTGAACTTAATATAGGTTAAAATAAGCAGAAATCACATGATATGCTCTAGGAAAAGTTAACAAAACGGCACGCTGTCCGCACAGTTTTCTCCAGTGTGGAAGATGCTCAGCTCTTACTCACATTCTGATGAGAAAATCACCAAGAAAAATGTTCTCATTTCTATAATTCCCATGCTCATAAATCCAAACGAAATCAAACGGTTTTACATTCTGACCTGATCGTACAGTTTCTCATCCACCAGGAGATAAGTCTTTGCCCAGCGTTTTAGAAACCAAACAATATCTTTGCCCATCTGAGGGCTTAGCAGGTGCGTGAGATCTGCCCTTATTGCCCGAGACTCAACTTCTGAAACTCTGAGAACAGCAGACAACAGCCTGTAGGTACAAAAAGGAAGTCATTTATTCCTTTATCAGTTTATTGGCTGTCTAACCATATTTTTTTCCTAAAAAGCCCTTTTCTGTTTCTCAACTCTCTGAAGTTTTCTTCAAGAGGGTTGGTGACAGATGCCCCATTTTACTGCTGACCTTTCAGGAAGCAGGAGAAAAGGAAGAGAGTCATGGCTGGACTAGTCATGGCCTCTGTTGGGCTGTGATTACACGTGCGAGTCTCAGCACTACTGTCTAAAGAGATTTTTCAGGTTCAAAACAGAGAAATGCACACAGTTAAAAGCTACTTAAAACCCACGGACACTGGTCGTTTTATGGTGTGGGGACGGGCCAGCGACTCATCCAGAATGTTCTGAATACTCAGTCTTGTCTCTAAATCTGACAGTCCTATTTATTTCCTAACAAACTTGACTTTTAACGTTATTTTTAAATAAAAATGTTGCTAGAATTACCTACATAAGTGCATGTATTGTCCTTTCTACACTACCGAATTCATATGCTGAGCAGCGTTAACACAGCACGATATGCAGACCAGTAAAAAAAAAAAAAAAAAAAAAAAGGCTTTGTTCTGGGTTTGGAAGGGGGGCACAAGGGATCTACATTTAACCTGACTTTAGCTAAAAGGCAAAGAAGCAAAGGACTTAGGCGAAAGAGCCCATCATGACACCATTCTAGGAATATCAGCGCGAAGGCAGGAACGCTGCTTTCATCGCTGCTCTCAGGGTGAGTGAAGCCATCTCCCTGCTGTGAAACCTCACGGCAGTTTCAGCCCCTCACCCACTGCTACCTCCTTCGCAGCTGGCGACATCCCCCTTCTCTGACCTTCTTCTTTACACAGGTGGGTTTAAGGTCTTCTTGTTTCACTACATACACTCGCTATGCCAACAGTGCTCACAGTTTTAAAAATGATTTTAGAGTGTATGTGAGCAAAATTAAGCCAACGATCTCACAATGCATTTTAAGTTGAAGTATCAAATTTTCCCCATAAGAATAAAGAGCTTAAATGACGTCATCTGCAGGCTCTCAGAACGCGCACTAAGCAATCACAGTAACCATGTAAATGTATGCACCGGGATTTAACTATCCTAGAATTCTGATACCCATCACCATCCATGTGAAAGAGAAACAAGTTTTTCTTTCACAGTTGGAAGCTTTACACTTTCTTTTTCGCCTTAAATTTTTATTCCTATTTCGTTTCCCCACAGACTATTATCCTAATATAATAAACTTCTTATACTTGCTTTATCGATCACACCATATACTTCTCTGAAACAAGTATGTATAGATATTAAAATATAATTTTTAAAAATTTCCAGTGATAAGACTGTGTTAACAATGTCTTCTGGATTGAGTTATCGTTACAAAACTTACTAGTACACAATTGAGCAAAATATCACACAAATTTAAATAAATTATTAAACACATTTATTAAAAATGAAACTTTACGTACAACACAGGGAATATAGCCAATATTTTATAATAACTATAAATGGAGTCTAAACTTAAAAAATTGTGAATTACTATATTCTACACCAGTAACTTACACAATATTGTAGGCCAGCTATACTGCAATTTAAAAAAATTAAAATAAATAAAACGGATGTATCTTAAAAAGATTAATGTGGCAGGGTTTGATTTTTCCAAATTAGTCCATGTGTAATTCGATTCCTGTTTTTCATTTCAGTAGATATGAGCACTGAGAAAACGCGTTCACATAAATTAATGGGAGGCGTCTTTAGAACAGTGGGGTCCCTCAAGTACGTGAAGTAAAGCTCACGCTGACGGCACCCTGTAACACCGACAGGTCTGTAACACCCTGAGGTCTGCACACCTGGCCCTCGGGCAGCCGGCCTCCTTCCCACGGCACTGACAGTCTGCTAACAACCGCGCCATTCCCTTACTTCTTCCCTCTCCCACACGAGGAGCTTGAAAGGGGGAGCAATCTGTCTGCTCTAGAACAGTGCCTGGTACGGAGTAAGCACTCGATAGTTACTTGTCAAATGATGATTTCTTCAAGAAATGCAAACCACTTTCTTAGTAAACAAGGCCTGTCTCCCTCCTGCCGTTCAATGTCACACTCGCTCTTTGGACTGAAGAACAACGGTGACTCCTGTTGTTCCGGTCCCCACCTCAACCCTTCACAGGCTTTGCTCTCAGACACCAAAATGTTTTGCTCCCTCACTGATACCCAAGACTGGCAAAAACTGAAAAAGCACTGAAAATACAAGGAAAGCATTCCTGAGGGTACTGCCCAGGCAAGAACAGTGACACAGAACACAACAGGACAGCACCCTGAAATGAACTGACTCCGCAGTTAACATTCACCATGAACCAAACCAAAGCAATTACTCCACCTAATGCTGAAAGCAATCCCAAAAGGAAGAAATAAAACTTTTCCAATAGAGCATTGACATTGACATTTTATTTCAAATCAGAGAATGCAACAATAAAGGAAATAAATTCCCAAACATTTCCTTGATATCCACTTAACAGTTTAATTTAAAAAGAAAACATATTTTCTATTGCACAGGTTTAAATGGTATCTATGTTATTTTGCATTAAAATAAAAAGAATGAGGGGACAGCACCTTGTTTGAGTTCATGATTTTGCAACAGACAAAAACCAATATTATGTCATTATTCTCTCTGTCTGCAACCTAAATTTAAAGTTTAAGATGCTGAAACTTAAATTGCTGTTTTCAAATCCACTTTTAGGAGGATATTTAGTTCACGTTCATCCCTCCTTAACTTCACCATCAAGAATTAATGGAAGTTTTACCACTCCTCTCAGGAAGATCACAGTGAATTCTTTCATTTGAGGCACACTGCCATCTTATAACAGGGCTCTCAAGGTTCACACACACTCAGGACAAATATTTCTACTTTATGAGAGGCCAGGAAAGCCACCGGAAAGTCATTCCAGCTTCCTGAACAATAAATACGTGTTCACGTTCACCTGGTTTCTAAGAATTTCCCATTCTTGGTGCTTTCACTCAGGCGCCTGAACCCGCGTTAGCACTGCTTTCTGATGGTCAAGGGATGTGTCTGCAGGAATTAGACCAAATGTCCCTTCAAGGCCTCACTGCATCCAGAATAATCTTATACTTGTCCTCCTCGGTACTGGACACAGCTGTCAATTCCCACCAGAGTGGCACCGCTTAAATGTGCTGAGTACTTGCCATCCTTGTTTGTTTCAAGGCTTCTCCGAGTTTTATCTTCTTTCGTGTGTCAGCTTTACAACCCGCCTGTCACTCGAGTCATCTACCCGTCAACTCAGAACTTATAAAACAGAATAAATTACAAGAGCACAGCTATAGAGGTCATATTACCTAATCACAGAATCTGTTCTGTTGTACCCTGGGATGGAAGAAGCCTTTTCTCCTGGAGATCCCAAAATTTGAAGTGTTGTATTAATGTCAACTTCAGATGAATGCTTAATGGAATATTCCATTATTTCTGGAGGTATTAGCGGAGTCTCTCCCTGAGTATCATCAGCTAAGAGGTAGCCTTCAGTTTAAAAAAAATTAAAAATGAACACTTAACAATCTACATTTAACAAATTGTACTATAAATGTTTTCAGTTTTATCTGATTTATATACACCATATAAATTGATGTAAAAGTAAATTATAAATGTTAATATGTTAATTCAAGTTTGATGAGAAACTTTCTGTTTCTAAGATAATTAACCCTCAAAAAACACAGGAAAGGACAAAGGACAAAAGTTTTATTCACCAACTTTATAATTCATACTGACATGTAGGCTTTTTACTCTGTGATCTTTTAATAATTTTCAGTACTATATTCTGTAAAGTTAATAGGAATTCTACGATTATCTTTATCAAAAGTCAATATTTGGGAATGCCTTTCCAAACATTAAAGTTGCTTTTTTTTTTTTCCCCCTGATTATTTAAAATACAGAAACACTGACAACATGGTTACAGAAGAAGACCCTAAAGAAAAGTAAGACTGCTGGGATTTGAACTCTGGCTCCAGACATTAACACCAGTGTGACCAGGGCTGGTCTCTAAGTCTCAGATTCTTTGCGTATAAGACGGGGTGATAATTAATAATGATAGTAATAATAACAGCAACAAGGACAACCATAATACCTAATAATAGTACTAATGCACAGGCTACAATGAATTCCACATAAAACATGTGGTACAGAACAGGCACTGAACACGTGCCAGCCAGTACTGTAGAGAAAAGCAGCCGTAGCTCTGTGACATACAACAGCTGTGTCCAGATCTCAGGCCAACCCTACGTATGAACTACCATTATTAACTCAGGAAGCTTCTCTTAGGGCTGAGACTGCTCTGCTGGCAATTACATTTTACAAAGAAACAACCAACCGACCTGTAACTAAAATAAGCCAGTGGATATCTTCATACAGATCATCCAGCACCTTGCTGTCGGCAGAGCCTGAAGCAGGTGAAGCGAGGAGCTGCTGTTGCCGCCGCTGCAACTGCCCGTGGAGCCGCGTTACTCTTTCCTCTAATAAACTACAAGAAGGAAAATATCAACGGCTTCATGAAGCTCAGTAAGCAAAGACCCAGAACGACTTATTGCCACTTATTAGACAGCAGAAATTAAGATGTTAGCACAAAACACATATACAAAAATATTTATTATGTACACAATGTTCTCATGGCGCTATAAGAATTGTGATTTATTGTTTATGACATAGAATTAAAACATCGCTTTACAAACAATCAAGGTTTATTACAACAGGCATTTGAAAACCGGTTATTCCAAGATGTTACTGATACGGGTCCCATCACTTCTCATACCATGTTTTCCATAATCTCTCTGCCATCTATGCTGTGGTACCTGGGCTCCAAATGTACAAAAGCCAAGGAACGCAATCGTGAGTGGGTTTCTGTCCATTTGTTCCGTGTGCTGGGGTACGGGGAGGGGGTGTTTAAAGTCTTTAAACACTTTAAGTGCTCGCCGGGGGATTGTGAATAGACAGTATTTGTCCATGGGGTGTCTTTGGACTGTGTGTACCTTGTCAGGAGAGGTATACAGTGCTCTGCAGCAATGCGTCCTAGCATTCCTACACTGGCTAGTTGATCTGAAAACTGGTCTCGATCATCCTCCTGAAGTTCACTTATCTCTTCTTCCTCACGAGAGGCCACTCCGTTGGCAGTCTGTTATCGATGAAAGAAATAAAGACGGAGCTGTCACGTAACCGCAACACCACACGCGAAGAGGAAGGCCGAGCAGGGCCATGCCGGCCGCCCAGGCAGGTACCAACAAGGGGGAAACTCGAAGAGCAAGAGTGGGGGTATGGCCCCCCCCCACTATCGCACGTAAACACAGCCAGTGCACACCTCCCACCCACCTCCCACACCAAAGACTTCAACTTCTGTCACTGAAAAGATCTGACACCTTTAAGATCCACAGTCCTTTGGATATCACCTGACAACTAGCAGGGCACAGGTGGTTTACTGAAAACTAAGGAGATGAAGGTAACTACAAGCCACATCCCACAAAACACGAACCTGTTTAGACTTTTGCTCTCCATCTGATGCTCTCAGCAAGTCCTCTGAAGGAGCTCACCTATGTTTCTAGTATTTATTATATGATGAAATAGATTTTTAATTACAATCTGGCTTAAAACTTACCAAATTCCTTGTGCCATCGGGAGCTGCTAGGTGGCACTGAATGTAGGAATTGAACACTTGAACTGCGTGTTGGGTGAAAAAGCCTTTGTGGAAATGCTTGTCATCTTGGACCAGCGTCAGCCAGGACTCCAGCAGCCTGTCGTATGCTTCCATGTACACCATGTCGTCTTTATCCAGCTGAGAGCAAAGGACATTCACAAGACAGATGGCCAGAGAGTAAGATGGACATCACAGCAAGCATCCCACAGCCAGACAGACAGGGTTACAGGTTTTCCTTTAACAAAGGTTCCCAATTATTAATCAATGATCAAGCTAACTGAGCTCGTCTTAAAATTAACTGATCAATTCAAACATTGCAGTAAATATGTGTAGGCTTTTTATTAAACTTTCTAAAATCTTTCTAATTTAATCTAAATTCTTAGGCAAATAGGAATTAATGTTTATTTCTGTAAAAGACTAGCCATTCAGCGCTTTGCAGATGTGTTTTTCAAACAAAAATAATGTGAATGTTTTTCTGTAGTCAAGATGAGAACTGTTAGATTAAAGTAAGATTAAATGATTTTAGAAAAACTGAAGAATGATGAGAAGAGACTGGCCTAATTAGCATATTTAAGAACACATGGGGAGAGCTTCACAGATGCTCCTTGACATTTTATTAGAAACCAGGAAGGCAAGGACGGGCCTCAAAGAAGCCGAAGGAGGGCGCAGAGGCAGGAGGACACTCGGGAACAGCGCAGCACGTGTGAGGACCCACGGGGAAGCCCCATGGACGGCGAGCAGACGGACTGGAAGGAGCCAGGCCTGGATGCAACCACCATGTACAGGCTGGGTCCTAACACAGCTTCAGAGTAAAGGATTCCGCCACTTGAGGAGGAAGAGCTCACACGGAGGACGCCAGACAGCTCTGCTCATCTTCTCACATGCCGGCAAGAATCCACGTCCGAATTCTGCCATTAGTTAGTAATGTGGTACATAATTCAATCTTTGCATCGATTTCTTCATACACAAATTCACTAGATCACTATTCAGTGAAACTCGGAACACTTAGGTGTCAAGCACTATGTTTGGTGCAAAAACATAAATAACATACCATTCATTGACTTTCAAACTCAACCCAATGGAAAAAAGTGAGAAGCAAGCAAAGCACTTGCAGAAAATACACTACAGGCCACAAGAGATAAACATACATTCCGGGGTCAGTTTTTAATAATGGCATCTCTCGTAAGTAATTTGTTAAAAATAAAGGAGCAGAGCCTTCGAGCTATGTATTCGACCTTAAAAGGTTTTGTTTGGCACAATCCACAGTTTCAGATGTTCTGTTAATAGGTAGCGAACCAGGAACCAGCAACACGAAAGGTCTACAGGTCTGGTCTACAACTTGCTCTCCTGCTTTCCAAAACAGACAGGCCTCAACCTACAAATACACCAACTCTAGAACCTCCATCAGAGAACGCCACCCCAAACTGTTATTTCAGCAATTTGTCAATGACTCAAAAAAGAAAGTAATGGGAGATCTATTTCTAGTATTCCAGCGTAAGCTGGACCATCAGGATACCACCTCCAGATTAGAATACACAAGCACCTAAGGAACTGCTTCCAGTGAATGATGTTTTATGTCTTTTGCTTTTATTAACCCACGGAATACAAAGAAAAATTGTCATATTCTGGATCAAATGAACCTTTAAATTTTTAAAAAATATTTAAAAGTAATTTTGTGGGGACTTCCCTGGTGGCGCGGTGGTTGAGAATCCGCCTGCCAATGCAGGGGACACAGGTTCGATCCCTGGTCTGGGAAGATCCCACATGCTGCGGAGCAGCTAAGCCCGTGCACCACAACTACTGAGCCTACGCACCACAACTACTGAGCCTGCATGCTGCAACTACTGAAGCCCGTGCGCCTAGAGCCGTGCTCCGCAACAAGAGAAGCCATCACAATGAGAAGCCCGCGCACCGCAACGAAGACCGAACACAGCCAAACATAAATAAATTTATTTTTTTTAAAGTAGTTTTGTGAAAACTTTACATCAGACTAAAGGGAAAGTGAAAAAAACTTCACTAGATAATTTTATTAAGAATTTTAAAATAGCAAACCCAAATTTTATTCCTATTTTTCTGGCCTTGAAAGTGTTTATACTGAAAACAGGCAACATTCTTTGAATGTAACTAACTAGGACATGTTCACGTTGTGAATACTGGACTCTTACTATTACCTGTGGTGTTTGTGTCCTACAAAGTCCCCGCAAACACTGAATTAGCTAATACTCTGGTCACTGCAGCTTTCACCATGCGCAGGTGGAGAGGTCAATAACCACCTTGTTTATGTGTGTTTCTGTGTACAGACACCTTATTTCACATGCACTGCTGATTCATGGCCAGCAGCCTGTCCAGCAAAGCTCATCTAACACCCACATTTTCTCCCTAAGGCTCACCCCACCCTCCCTGCACTTGGGCACAACACCTGGAGGCCATCGGAAACAGCAAAATCATCCTATCAGTCATTGCACTGCAAGAACTTCAATATTTTGTGACAGAATTTTGGAAAATGCCGTTTCACACAAAAATGCGAAAAATGAAGCACTGGAGACGGTGAGAAGGACACCTGTTTATGGTTGTGAGGGTGAAAACAACAAGGCAGAGCGCGACTACCCGGCTTGACCCCTGCTGGGAACAAGCAAGCCAGCGGATCATAATTTTCCTCACTCTTTGCACACACATGTCCACGAATAATCATGAAAAGTTCCACAAGTGCTGATTTTGGGGTTGCAAAGGATTTTTAGCAAGGAAGTGAATTTGTAAATATGGAATCCACAAATGATGAGGACCAACTGTACTTGCAAAACCTAACTCTAGGAGGTTCTAACTTACTACTCATGCTGGCTCTGCTCGCTCATGTACCATCAAAATGCTTTACACTTTTTAAAACCTGGACAGCTCATAATTTTGTTGAAGGACAGCCATATTCCTGGTTCCATAAATGCAGTATAACATATTCATTTAGGTTTATAAATACCAATAAAAATGATCAATTCAACCAATATTTTTCATTACATCATTTATTTCCTTCCAACCCCTTTTGTAAATACTGCTTTCACCATCAATACAATTACAAACCATATTAAGTAAATGCTGTTGCATGAACATCAAAAAAGATACAGAAATACTCTAAACTCACAAAATATTGGGTGAAGGTTTTCCATGGAATAACTGACTGGATGGGAATGCCATATTTTTGTTTTGTCCTTGGAAATATACTGCTTGCTCATAAATTATTGAGCTTGAGAAAACTGATCACCTAAAACTCAGTCCCAGATTTCACTTATACTATCAATTTTACCAACGTTATTACAGCTCAGAGTGCTGCTGTCTCTTTACATTCACCTTCTGATTTGTTTTATCATTGAAACATCTTATTCTGACAATTTCCTTTTCTTGGTTACTATGGGCAGAAAAATGAAAAATTCTGAATTTCAAATAGCATCCAATGAAATGTTAAAAACAACAATTAACAACAAAACGTAAAAGATGGTTATTTCAAGACTTCTTGAAAGACTGTGCTATATTTTGGAAAATGCAATTAGAAAACTGAAAAATAATGAAGAGTAGCCATTTATTCTATTTGTGGTGATTCATTTCACTACTATACCATCCTTGTAGGTGACTCTATCATTCTTCCATTTTCTTATTCTTTTAGTCTCTTTTTTATTATGGATGGGAGTTGATGAGTAATGGTGAAATACTTCCCAAGATCATGAAATAGCAAAATGCTTCAAGATATGGGAGAAATCAGATCACTAAAAATCCATAATGTGTTTTAGATTTATACTAAGATTAATTACATGGTAATAAATGTTCTTTTCGTTCTAAAGTCTCTAAGAAAGAATAAAAGTCATGAAAAACTGACATTTAAAATAGTTAGAACTGTTCAAAAACGAAACTCAAAAACTAGACCCTGGTGGTATACTGAGGGTTAAACAATGTTGTAAGAAAGAGCTGAATAAAACCTGCTCCAGCATCATCTGTTGTCAAGGGATTGAGGATTCCGTATCAGTCACTATATGAAGCTTTGCAAGAGATTTTTTCTTTTTCTTTTTACTTATTATTAGGAAACATTCCTCTGAGAAGCAGGTGTGCTTCCTCTTTTTGCATGAGATCCTCCTAAGGAACTGTATCTTCAGCCCCTTCTAAAAAGTCAAACTTGTATGTACAGATATTACAGCCTGAATATCAAGACTGCTCTTTTTCTCTAGGCTTGACTTTCTACTCTAATTGTCTTTGGCAAGTTCTGAAAAGATTATTTCATTCTAAATGTTCTTTTTATAAGCCATCAGAAATTTTGCATGAAACAAAAAATTATAAAAAAAATTAAATAATCTCTATTATAGTTTTCACGACTATGCTTATCACCTTTGTTCTATCTCTCTAGGACACATGCACTCTTTTAAAGGCTGACCGATTCATGGAAGAGCAGCTGTGAAAGGTAGCCTTACCTAGACCAAGACACATCTGAGGGGTTAACTGAAAACGGAACTGATTTAAGAATGTCTACTTAACAGGAGAGCCACTCGGTGATTTGTGTATGAGAATATTTGCTGCAGCATTACTGAAAACAGTACAAATAACTTTATTGAACCATTCACTGAACGATTCCCCTAATTTTTTACATTAAAAACATAACTTCTAACACCAATTAATGACATAAAATTATCATAATATAAAGGTACTATATAGGTCTACGTGTGAATAAACAGATGCGAAGAAAGTGATAAATGATGGATTACTGGAGAATTTTAACGTCATGCACTGTTTGAATTATTTTCACCAATGAGCATATACCATTTTCACATTACAACTGTATTGTGAAATAATATTAGGAACAAAATTACAAGAAATAGATATATTCCACTCTAATAAATACATTATTAGAAAAATGTATCTTTGTATTTGAATCAAGGAAAAAAAGAAAAAAGAAAACCTGAATACTCCCATAACTGTTTAAACTTTTTAGTTTAAATTTTTCCCCCAAAGAAAATACCAGGCTTAGTAAATTTACACGTGAGATCTACTGAACTAGCAAAAAACAAAACAAAAACAACCAATCTTATACAAACTGATCCACAGAAAGAGGAAAAGAGAATGAGTTGGACGGTGATCCAGTAAGTGCTGTAACCCTGATACCAAACAAATCCAGCCGTTCACAACGGCCATGACACATGCTCAAGCTGGGCTGACAGAAATGCAGGGGCAATTTTAAGATTAGAAACGTCATGAAACCAATTTATCACACCAACCGATTAAGTAGAAACACAGTTAATAATATTCAATACTCAGTCATGTTGCGATTCTGATAAAGGAGACCTCAAAAACCTTTAGCAAACATTACTCCTAATGATGAACCAGAAAAGATTTCTATTACCACTTGTATTCAACACTGCACCGTAAGAAAAAGAAACGTATCATATGATAAGCATCAGAAATGCAAATTGTGACTACTGAAAAGACTAAAAAGCTTCTAAAGACAAGTTGTTAGAATCAATAAGAATTTTGAAAAAGTAGTAAATATCAGATCAACATACAAATACCAACTTCACTTCTCTATGCCAGCAGCAATCTCAAAAATGAGGCTTACAAAAGATATATTTATAACAGCAACAAATATAAAAGGTACTGAAGAAAATTTTAGACCTAAATTAGTATAAGTACCACATTTATGGATAGAGTTAATAGAGGTGTCCATTCTTCACTAAAGAATCCCTAAAATCCCAGGCACAACCCAATCTGAAAAACTGCAAAATTTATATAGAAGAATAAAAAGCCAAATATATCCAAGATTCCTTCTGAAAATCTGGGGTGGGAGGGGGATAGGAACTGACATCCTCTTAAAACAAAGCAAAACAGGGCTTCCCTGGTGGCGCAGTGGTTAAGAATCCGCCTGCCAATGCAGGGGGCACAGGTTTGAGCCCTGGTCCGGGAAGATCCCACATGCCACAAAGCAACTAAGCCCGTGCGCCACAACTATCTGAGCCTGCGCTCTAGAGCCCATGAGCCACAACTACTGAAGTCCACGTGCCTAGAGCCCATGCTCCTCAACAAGAGAAGCCACTGTAATAAGAAGCCCACGCACCACAACGAAGACCCAACGCAGCCATCAATCAATCAATAAAAAACAAAGCAAAACATAGGTGCAAAACTAGACTAACTGACCAATGGAAGTGATTAGAGAGCTCAGGAAGGAACCACTAATATGTGAACACTAGATATATGACACTAATAGTCCTACAAATCATTGAGAAATGAATGGCTATTTGGTGAATGTTGCTGGCAGCAAAGGAAACCAGCAACAAAGCAAAAAGACAACCTAACAAATGGAGAAAAAATATTTGCAAACCATACATTTGATAAGGGGTTAATATCCAAAATATATAAGAAACTCTTGCCACTCTAAAATAAAATAAATTGGGCTTCCCTGGTGGCGCAGTGGTTTGAGAGTCCGCCTGCCAATGCAGGGGACACGGGTTCGTGCCCTGGTCCAGGAAGATCCCACATGCCGCAGAGCGGCTGGGCTCGTGAGCCATGGCCGCTGAGCCTGCGCGTCCGGAGCCTGTGCTCCACAACGGGAGAGGCCACAACAGTGAGAGGCCCATGTATCACAAAAAAAATAAATTAATTAAATTAAATTAAAAACCCAACAAAACAAAAGCAAAAAAAAAACCACATTAAAGAAACAAATTAAGAATATGATTAAGGCTGGGAGATCAAGATGGCGGAAGAGAAGAATGTGGAGCTCACCCCCTCCCATAAATACATTAAAACTACATCTACATGTGGAAGAATTCTCACAGAATACCCACTGAACGCTGACAAAAGACCTCATACAACCAAAACTGGAAGAAAGATCATCACGTAGCCAGGCAGGACAAAAAGGAAAAAAAAAAAAAGGAATTGGGGTGGGACCCATGTCTCTGGGAGGGAACTCTGAAAAAGGAAAGGTGCCCTCACCCTGGGAACCTCCTTCACCAGCTGCGAGATGAGCAGGACACACAGGGAGCTTCAGAGACTCGGAGGAGAGCACAGCAGGTGGACTGCGGGAGGCAGAACAGAGAGACATGCAGAGGGTCCTGGCCATCTCCCTTGCACTCCCCAGGCCTAGATGCATCTGCTGGTGCGGGCAGGGACTGGGGGCTGAACTCAGGCTTCAGAGGACACATGCAGGGGGAGGACTGGGGTTGGCTGTGTGGAGACAGCCTGAAGGGGCTGAAGTGTAGTCCAAGCCACAACCAGGGGTGTGTGCAGGAATGAGCCCAAGTCTACCACAAAAGCCCCATTGTTAGTGCCCATGAAGGGTGGGCCAGGGCCACCACAGAAACTTCATAAACTGATGAATGAATTCCGCAAGGTAGCAGGATACGAGATTAACATGCAAGAATGGCTGCATTTCTTTACACTAATAATGAAATATCAGAAAGGGAAAGTAAAAAAGTAATCCCTTTTAAAATCACATACAAAAAATAAAATACTTAGGAATAAACCTGACCAAGGAGGTGAAAGACTTATATGCTGAGAACTATAAAAACTTGATAAAGGAAACTGAAGATGGTACAAAGAAATGCAAAGACATCCCATCCTCTTGTACTGGAAGAATTAATATTGTTAAAATGGCCATACTACCCAAAACAATCTACAGATTTAATGCAATCCCCACAAAATTACCCATGACATTTTTCACAGAACTAGAATAAATAATCCTAAAATTTATATGGAACCACAAAAGATCCAGGATTGCCAAAGCAATTTTGAGGAAAAAGAACAAATCTGGAGGCATAACCCACCCAGACTTCAGACAATACTACAAAGCTATGGTAATCAAAACAGTGTGGTACTGGCACAAAAACAGACATATGTATTAATGGAACAGAATAGAGAGCCCAGAAATAAACTAACTATGGTCAATTAATCTTCAACAAAGGAGGCAAAAATATACAACGGGAGAAAGAGTCAGCAGTGGTGCTGGGAAAGTTGGACAGCTGCACGTAAATTACTGAAGTTAGAACACACCCTCACACCATGCACAAAAATGAACTCAAAATGGCTTAAAGACTTAAATATAAGACATGATGCCATAAAACTCCTAGAAGAGAGCACAGGCAAAATAACATTCTCTGAGATAAGTCATAGCAAAGTTTTCTTAGGTCAGTCTCCCAAGGCAGTAAAAATAAAAGCAAAAATAAACAAATGGGACCTAATCAAACTTGTAAGCTTTTGCACAGCACAGGAAACCATAAACAGAACAAAAAGACAACCTACTGACTGGGAGAAAATATTTGCAAACGATGCAGCTGACAAGGGTTTAGTTTCCAAAATATACACAAAGCTCAAACAACTTAATAACAAACAAACAAACAACCCAATCAAAAAAAGTGAGCAGAAGACCTAAATAGTCATTTCTCCGAAGAAGACATACAGATGGCCAACAGGCACATGAAAAGATACTCAACTTCGATAATTATCAGAGAAATGCAAATCAAAACTACAATGAGGTATCACCTCACAGCAGTCAGAATGGCCATCCTTAAAAATTCTGCAGGGACTTCCCTGGTGGCGCAGCGGTTAAGAATCCACCTGCCAATGCAGGGGACACAGGTTCGATCCCTGGTCTGGGAAGATCCCACATGTCGCAGAGCAACTAAGCCCCAATGCAGCCAAAAAAAAAAGAAAGATTATAAACAAACTTATTTTACAAAGCAGAAACAGACTCACAGACATAGAAAACAAACTTAAGGTTACCAAAGGGGAGAGGGAGGGAGGGAGGGTTAAATTAGGAGTCTGGGATTAGCAGATTCAAACTAGTATAAATAAAATAGATAAACAACAAGGTCCTATTGTATAGCACAAAGAACTATATTCAATATCTTGTAATAAACCATAAAGGAAAAGAACATATATATATTCAGATATATATCTTAATCACTTTGGTGTACACCAGAAACTAACACAACATTGTAAATCAACTATACTTCAATTAAAAAAAAAAAAAAGAATCTGATTAAAACCTGGGCAGAGCCCCCAAATAGACATTTTTCCAAAAAAGATGTACAAATGGCCAACACGTACATGAAAGATGCTTAACGTTACTAATCATCAGGAAAATGCAAATTAAAACCACAAGGAGATTATCACCTCACACCTGTTAGAATGGCCACCATCAAAAAGAGATAACAAGCATCAGTGACAATATGGAGAAAAGAGAACAATTGTGCATTGTTGGTGGGACTGAAACTGGTACAGCCACTGTGGAAAGCAGTATGGAGGTTCTTCAAAAAATTAAAAACAGAACTGCCATATGATCCAGAAATTCCACTTCGGGGTATTTTCCAAAGGAGACAAAAACACTAACTCCAAAAGATATATGCACTCCCATGTTCATAGCATCATTATTTACAACAGTCAAGACATGGAAACAACCTAAGTGTCAATGGATGGATGAATGAATAAAGAAATTGTGGCACACATAACAATGGAATATTATTCAGCCATAAAAAAAAGAGGAAATCCCATCATGTTTTGTGACAACATGGATGGACCTTGAGGGCACTATGCTAAGTAAAGGAATCAGACAGAGAGACAAATGCTATATGGAATCTTAACAGATCAGATTTGGGGTTACCAGAGGTGGGGTATCAGGGGCGGGAAACTGGAGGAATTGTGGTCAAAAGTTACAAACTTCCAATCATAGGATAATTAAGTTCTGGGGATGTTAACGCACACATGGTGACTACAGCTAACACTGCTGTGTGGTGTAGAGGAGAGCTGTTCAGAGAGAAGATCTTTCTTTGTTTTTTTGTTTTGTTTTGTTTTGTTTTTGCGGTACGCGGGCCTCTCACCGCTCTGGCCTCTCCCGCCGCGGACCACAGGCTCCGGACGCGCAGGCTCAGTGGCCATGGCCCACGGGCCCAGCCACTCCACGGCATGTGGGATCCTCCCGGACCGGAGCACGAACCCGCGTCCCCTGCATCGGCAGGCGGACTCCCAACCACTGCACCACCAGGGAAGCCCCAGAGAGAAGATCTTAACAGTTCTCATCACAAGGAAAAAATTTTATTCTTTTCTTTTTATTGTGTCTATGAGATAATGAATGTTAATTAAACCTATTGTGATAATCATTTCACAATACATATAAACCAAACTATAGATGTGCAAATCAAAATTACGCTGTACACCTTAAACTTATATGGTGATCTATGTGAATCATTTCTTAATAAAACTGCCAACAAAGAAAGAAAAGGAAACAGAAATATAAATGGATGAATGAATGTATGTATGTATGCTGCTGAAAAAACCTGTTATCCATATGGGAAAAAGTGAAATGGGATCCCTACTTGATACCATATTCGAAAGTAAATTCTAAGATGGTAATGTCATAAAAGGCAAACTTTTAAAGCATTTAGAAGAAAACACTGGAAGGGTAGGTGTCTGAAACAGGAAACTAATAAAACAAATTATAAAAGAAATGTCAATAAGTTCATTTGCCAATGACAACGACACTAAGATGAAGAACATTTGTCCATCAGAAGATACCATCGAGTCCAGGGACTTCCCTGGTGGGCCAGCGGGTAAGACTCCACCCTCCTAATGCAGGGGGCCTGGGTTCAATACCTGGTTGGGGAACTAGATCCCACACGCATGCCGCAACTAAGAGTCCACATGCCACAACTAAGGAGTCCACAGGGCACAACTAAAAGATCCCGCAACTAAGACACAGCGCAGCCAAAATAAATAAATATTTAAAAAGAAAAAAAAATACCATTAAGTCTAAATGCAATATGGTATGATATAACTGGATCCTCGAACAAAAAAAGAACATGGTTGGAAAAATGGTTAAACCCAAATAAAGCCTACATATTAGCTAATAAAAATACACCCATGTTGGGACTTCCCTGGTGGCACAGTGGCTAAGAATCCGCCTGCCAATGCAGGGGACACAGGTTAGAGCCCTGGTCCAGGAAGATCCCACATGCCATGGAGCAACTAACCCTGTGTGCCACAACTACTGAGCCTGCGCTCTAAAGCCCGCGAGCCACAACTACTGAGCATGTGTGCCACAACTACTGAAGCCCATGCACCTAGAACCCGTGCTCCACAAGAGAAGTCACCGCAATGAGAAGCCCGTGCACCGCAACACAGAGTAGCCCCCGCTCGCCACAACTAGAGAAAGCCCACACACAGCAATGAAGACCCAACCCAGCCAAAAATAAATAGATAAATAAATTTGTTTTTAAAAATGCACCAATGTTAATCTCTTAGTTTTAATAAATGTACCATGGCTATACAAGATGGTAATATTAGGGGAAACTAGGTATATGGGAATACCATACTAGCTTTGCAACTTTTCTGTAAATCTAAAAGTATTCCAAATTAAAAAAAAAAAAAAAAGATACCATAACGTGAAAAGAAGAGCCACCAAACTAGGAGATCTGCAATACAAATAAACCAATAAGAAATGAGTGTGCAGACTATATAAAGAATTTCTTTAAATCAGTAAGGAAAAGACAATCTGATAGGAAAACAAGCAACAGAGTAAACAAGCATTTCATAATAATAATCATGGGAATTATGTATTGATATGTATGAAAAGATGCTCAATGTTATTAGTACCTGGGAAAGCAAATTAAGATCATATTTCATACTGTGAGTCTGGCAGAAGCTGTGCTGGTGAAGATGTGGGTCAACGGGAATGCAGACACCACCGTGAGCATGGAGTCCAGTCACTTGAGCAAACGATGGGAAACTATCTTTTTTTTATTATTATTATTCATTTATTTTATTTATTTGACTGCGCCTGGTCTTAGTTGCAGCACGTGGGACCTTTAGTTGTGGCATGCGGACTCTTAGTTGCAGCATGCGGGATCTAGTTCCCTGACCAGGGATCGAACCCAGGCCCCCTGCACTGGGAGCACAGAGTCTTATCACTGGACCACCAGGGAAGTCCCGGGAAACTATCTTTGAAAACGGAACGTTACATAGCCTATAATCCAAAACTTCCATTCTGAGGTTTAGACCTCAGGAAAGTCTCACGAAAGGTGCTAGGAAACACGTGGAAGAACGTTTACTTTAACACCGTAACGGCAGAAAAGGGAAACCCAAAATTTCCTTTATGGCAGAATGGGAAAACAAGGTGTGGTATAATATTCACACAACGACACAGCTTACCATATAAATGATCAGAGAATTTAAGACAAGGGAATGTTAAAATATAGAACAGCGGCCACCTCTCCTGCAGGGGGGGGGGCGGGGGGGCCGTGCAGCTAGCAACAGGAGTGGATGAGCACTCCAGTTACAGCAACCTCAGGACCAGGAAAGTTCTCGAGTTGGGCTGTGGGCTCTCCCACAGTCACTTGATTATCTGTTTTATTTTTTCTCTTCATCATATACGATATAATAAAGTCATTGATGCTGGTTCTGAGGACAGAAGAAAAGGCATATAAAATGGCCAGGTAGCCTTTCTGAAGAGCCGACCAGATGGCGGAAGTGGAGCAGAAGAAGAAGCGGACCTTCCGCAAGTTCACCTGCCGCGGCGTGGACCTCGACCAGCTGCTGGACATGTCCTATGAGCAGCTGGTGCAGCTGTACAGCTCGCGGCAGCGGCGGCGGCTGAACCGCGGCCTCCGGAGGAGGCAGCACTCGCTGCTGAAGCGGCTGCGCAAGGCCAAGAAGGAGGCGCCGCCCACGGAGAAGCCCGAGGTGGTGAAGACGCACCTGCGCGACATGATCATCCTGCCCGAGCTGGTGGGCAGCATGGTGGGCGTCTACGATGGCAAGACTTTCAACCAGGTGGAAATCAAGCCTGAGATGATCGGCCACTACCTAGGCAAGTTCTCCATCACCTACAAGCCTGTGAAGCACGGCCGGCCAGGCACTGGGGCCACGCACTCCTCCCGCTTCATCCCCCTTAAGTAGCCTGCTGGCCAATAAAGGTAGAGACTTGTCTAAAAAAATAAATAAATAACTAAATAAATTTTAAAAGAGGCCAGGTAGAGGCGTCGGACGGTAGAGTGTGGGAACAGTGGGCATGACGGGGGATGGGGGAGGCACTCGCCTCTCCCGCTCTGCTGGTGAGGGCGGTTCGGCGTTCCTTCCTTCCTCAGTGTCAGTTGGAATCAGGTTGGCAATACGAAATCTGCACGAGTTGCTGTGTGGCTGACAGGGTCTTGGTGCTCCGGCCTGATGTCAGGCCTGAGCGTTTGAGGTGGGAGAGCTGAGTTCAGGACATTGGTCCACCAGGGACCTCGCGGTCCCACATAATATCAATCGGCGAGAGCTCTCCCAGAGATCTCTGTCTCAACGCTAAGACCCAGCTCCACCCAGCGGCCAGCAAGCTCCAGTGCTGGGCACCCCATGCCAATCAACTAGCAAGACAGGAACGCAACCACACCCATTAAGAGAGAGGCTGCCTAAAATCATAATAAGTTCACAGACACCCCAAAACACACCACTGGACGCAGCCCTGCCCACCAGAAAGACAAGATGCAGCCACACCCACCAGAACACAGGCACCAGTCCCCTCCACTAGGAAGCCTACGCAACCCACTGAACCAACCTCATCCACTGGGGGCAGACACCAAAAACAACGGGAACTACGAACCTGCAGCCTGTGAAAAGGAGACCCCAAACACAGTTAGTTAAGCAAAATGAGAAGACAGAGAAATATGCAGCAGATAAAGGTTTACCTTAGAAAGGTAAAACCCACCAGACCAAACAAATGAAGAGGAAATAGGCAGTCTACTTGAAAAAGAATTCAGAGTAATGACAGCAAAGATGATCCAAAATCTTGGAAGTGGAACGAAGAAAATACAAGAAAGGTTTAACAAGGACCTAGAAGAACTAAAGAGTCAAATAAACAATGATGAACAACACAATAAATTAATTAAAAATTCTCTAAAAGGAATGAATAGCAGAATAACTGAGGCAGAAGACCGGATAAGTGACCTGGAAGATAAAATAGTGGAAACAACTACTGCAGAGTAGAATAAAGAAAAAAGAATGAAAAGAATTGAGGACAGTCTCAGAGACCTCTGGGACAACATTAAACGTACCAACAGTCGAATTACAGGGGTCCCAGAAGAAGAAGAGAAAGAGAAAGAGTCTCAGAAAATTTCTGAAGAGATTATAGTTGAAAACTTCCCTAACATGAGAAAGGAAACAGTCAATCAAGTCCAGGAAGCACAGAGTGTCCCATACAGGATAAATCCAAGGAGAAACACACCAAGACACATACTAACCCAAGTATCAAAAATTAAATACAAAGAAAACATATTAAAAGCAGCAAGGGAAAAGCAACAAATAACATCCAAGGGAATCCCCATAAGGTTAACAGTTGATAATTTCAGCAGAAACTCTGCAAGCCAGAAGGGAGTGGCAGGACATATTTAAAGTGATGAAAGGGAAAAACCTACAACCAAGATTACTCTACCCAGCAAGGATCTCATTCAGATTCGACAGAGAAATTGAAACATTTACAGACAAGCAAAAGTTACGAGAATTCAGTACCACCAAACCAGCTTTACAACAAATAAAGGAACTTCTCTAGACAGGAAACACAGGAGAAGGAAAAGACCTACAAAAACAAACCCAAAACAATTAAGAAAATGGTAATAGGCACATACATATTGATAATTACCTTAAATGTAAATGGATTAAATGCTCCAACCAAAAGACACAGACTGGCTGAATGGACACAAAAACAAGACCCGTATATATGCTGTCTACAAGACACCCACTTCAGACCTAGGGACACATACAGACTGAAAGTGAGGGGATGGAAAAAGATATTCCATGCAAATGGAAATCAAAAGAAAGCTGGAGTAGCAATTCTCATATCGGACAAAATAGACTTTAAAATAAAGACAAAGAGATAAAGAGACAAAGAAGGACACTACATAATGATCAAGGGATCAATCCAGGAAGAAGATATAATAATTGTAAATATTTCGGCATCCAACACAGGAGCACCTCAATACATAAGGCAAATGCTAACAGCCATAAAAAGGGAAATCGACAGTAACACAATCATAGTAGGGGGCTTTAACACGCCACTTTCACCAATGGACAGATCATCCAAAATGAAAATAAATAAGGAAACACAAGCTTTAAATGACACATTAAACAAGATGGACTTAACTGATATTTCTAGGACATTCCATCTAAAGACAACAGAATACACTTTCTTCTCAAGTGCTCATGCAACATTCTCTAGGATAGGTCACATCTTGGGTCACAAATCAAGCCTTGGTAAATTTAAGAAAGTTGAGAGCAAATCAAGTATCTTTTCCGACCACAACACTATGAGATTAGATATCAATTACAGAAAAAAAAAACTGTAAAAAATACAAACGTGGAAGCTAAACAGTACGCTACTAAATAACCAAGAGATTACTGAAAAAAATCAAAGAGGAAATCAAAAAATACCAAGAAACAAATGACAATGAAAACACGACAACCCAAAACCTATGGGATGAAGTAAAAGCAGTTCTAAGAAGGAAGTTTATAGCAATACAATCCTACCTCAAGAAACAAGAATACAGAAAGAAGAACAAAAAACCCCCAATGTTAGCAGAAGGAAAGAAATCATAATGATCAGATCAGAAATAAATGAAAAAGAAATGAAGGAAACAACAGCAAAGATCAATAAAACTAAAAGCTGATTCTTTGAGAAGATAAACAAAATTGATAAACCATTAGCCAGACTCATCAAGAAAAAAAGGGAGAAGCCTCAAATCAACAGAATTAGAAATGAAAAAGGCGAAGTGACACTGAAGAAATACAAAGGAACATGAGAGATTACTACAAGCAACTGTATGCCAATAAAATGGACAACCTGGAAGAAATGGACAAATTCTTAGAAAAGCACAACCTTCTGAGACTGAACCAGGAAGAAATAGAAAATATAAACAGACCAATCACAAGCACTGAAATTCAAACAAAAGCCCAGGACCAGATGGCTTCACAGGCAAATTCTATTAACACCTATCCTTCTCAAACTCTTCCAAAATACAGCAGAGGGAAGAACACTCCCAAACTCATTCTACGAGTCCACCATCACCCTGATACCAAAACCAGACAAAGATGTCACAAAGAAAGAAAACTACAGGCCAATATCACCGATGAACACAGATGCATAAATCCTCAACAAAATACCAGCAAACAGAATCCAACAGCACATTAAAAGGATCATACACCATGATCAAGTGGGGTTTATCTCAGGAATGCAAGGATTCTTCAGTATACACAAATCAATCAATGTGATACACCACATTAACAAACTGAAGGATAAAAACAATATGATAATCTCAACAGACGCAGAAAAAGCTTTCGACAAAATTCAACACCCATTTTTGATAAAAACTCTCCAGAAAGAAGGCACAGAGGTAACCTACCTCAACATAATAAAGGCCATATATGACAAACCCACAGCCAACATCAGTCTCAATGGTAAAAAACTAAAACCACTTCCTCTAAGATCAGGAACAAGACAAGGTTGCCCACTCTCACCACTATTATTCAACATAGTTTTGGAAGCTTTAGCCACAACATTCAGAGAAGAAAAAGAAATAAAAGGACCCCAAATCGTAAAAGAAGAAGTAAAACTGCCACTGTTTGCAGATGACATAATACTATACACAGAGAATCCTAAAGAAGCTACCAGAAAACTACTAGAGCTACTCAATGAATTTGGTAAAGTAGCAGGATACAAAATTAATGCACAAAAATCTCTTGTATTCCTATACACTGATGATGAAAAATCTGAAAGAGAAATTAAGCAAACACTCCCATTTACCACTGCAACAAAAAGAGTAAAATACTTAGGAATAAACCTACCTAAGGAGACAAAAGACCTGTATGCAGAAAAATATAAGACACTGATGAAAGAAATTAAAGACGATACAAGGAGATGGAGAGATAAACCATGTTCTTGGATTGGAAGAATCAACATTGTGAAAATGACTCTACTACCCAAAGCAATCTACAGATTCAATGCAATCCCTATCATACAGTAATCAAGATGGTATGGTACTGGCACAAAAACAGAAATATAGATCAATGTAACAGGATAGAAAGCCCAGAGATAAACCCACGCACATATGGTCACCTTATCTTTGATAAAGGAGGCAAGGATATGCAATGGAGAAAAGACAGCCTCTTCAATAAGTGGTGCTGGGAAAACTGGACAGCTACATGTACAAGAATGAAATTAGAACACTCCCTAACACTGTACACAAAAATAAACTCAAAATGGACTGAAGACCTAAATGTAAGGCCAGGACTTCCCTGGTGGTGCAGTGGTTAAGAATCCGCCTGCCAATGCAGGGGACACAGGTTCGAGCCCTGGTCTGGGAAGATCCCACAGGGAACGAAGCAACTAAGCCCGTGCACTACAACTACTGAGCCTGCGCTCTAGAGCCCGTATGGCACAACTACTGAAGCCTGCGTGCCACGACAACTGAAGCCCGCGCGCCTAGAGCCTGTGCTCCGCAACAAGAGAAGCCACCACAATGAGAAGCCCATGCACAGCAATGAAGAGCAGCCCCTGCTCACCGCAACTAGAGAAAGCCCGCACACAGCAACAAAGACCCAACTCAGACAATAAATAAATATATATATAAATAAATACATACATACATACATAAATTTACTTTAAAAAAATAAATGTAAGGCCAGAAACTATAAAACTCTTAGAGGAAAACATAGGCAGAACGCTCTATGACATAAATCACAGCAAGATCATTTTTGACCCACCTCCTAGAGAAACGGAAATAAAAACAAAAATAAACAAATGGGACCTAATGAAAGTTAAAAGCTTTTGCACAGCAAAGGAAACCATAAACAAGATGAAGGGATAAAATATTCATAAATGAAGCAACTGACAAAGGATTAATCTCCAAAACATACAAGCAGCTCATGCAAGCTCAATATCAAAAAAACAAACAACCCAATCCAAAGGTTAGCAGAAGACCTCGTTTCTCCAAAGAAGATATACATATTCCCAGCAAACACATGAAAGGATGCTCAACATCACTAATCATTAGAGAAATGCAAATCAAAACCACAATGAGGTATCACCTCACACCAGTCAGAACGGCCACCATCAAAAAACCTACAAACAATAAATGCTGGAGAGGGTGTGGAGAAAGGGAACCCTCTTGCACTGTTGGTGGGAATGTAAATTGATACAGCCACTATGGAGAACAGTATGGAGGTTCCTTAAAAAACTAAAAATAGAACTACCATACGACCCAGCCATCCCACTACTGGGCATATACCCTGAGAAAACCATAATTCAAAAAGAGTCATGTACCACAATGTTCAGTGCAGCCCTATTTACAATAGCCAGGACATGGAAGCAACCTAAGTGGCCATCGACACATGAATGGATAAAGATGTGGCACATATATACAATGGAATATTACTCAGCCATAAAAAGAAACGAAACTGAGTTATTTGTAGTGAGGTGGATGGACCCAGAGTCTGTCATACAGAGTGAAGTAAGTCAGAAAGAGAAAAACAAGTACCGTATGCTAACACATATATATGGAATCCTAAAGAAAAATGGTTCTGAAGAACCTAGGGGCAGGAGAGGAATAAAGACACAGACACAGAGGTTGGACTTGAGGACACGGGGAGAGGGAAGGGTAAGCTGGTACGAAGTGAGAGAGTGGCATGGACATATATACACTACCAAATGTAAAACAGATAGCTAGTGGGAAGCTTCCACATAGCACAGGGAGATCAGCTTGGTGCTTTGTGACCACCTAGAGGGGTGGGATAGGGAGGGTGGGAGGGAGACGCAAGAGGGAGGAGATATGGGGATATATGTATGTATAGCTGATTCACTTTGTTATACAGCAGCAACTAACACACCACTGTAAAGCAATTATACTCCAATAAAGATGTTAAAAAACTTTTAAACAGAAGGCCAGGTAAGTGCCCATCTGGTCGCTGCAGCAGCTGGTGCGTGCCTGCAGCAGAAATCACTAATGCCAGCTAAGTACCGGAGCAGGAGATGAGTAAGACCGTTTCTGCATACTTAAAGCATGTGCTTTGCAGAAATCATTTGTTAAGGCTTAACAGTTTATGTTGCCAAAATAAACAGACTGGGAACATATCTTAAGAGGAACAGCATCCTCTGACCCCACCGCTCAGAAGGAAGCAGTAAGGCATTTCTAAGAACTCTCTCTGTTGTTCCCTAGCACATATACAATGCATGCTTATCATGGTTTAATCATTCAGATACAGAAAAGTACAAATAAAATGGAAAAGCCTTATAAGCCTTTTACTATTGGAAGAGCATTCCACAATTCCTCCCATAGAGCCCTGATATTAGACAAAACAGAAGATCACGGCGGACCATCAGAGCCCCTATCACTGGATGGTGATTTAAAATAAGAACTGCAAACTTGTACAGGGCCTCTGTTCCACTTGGAAACCAATACAAGTAACTCATCAGGCAAAGTGTGAGAAATTTGGCTGATGACAATTGGCAGCTAAATCTTTCAGTCTAATCACAGAGAACTGAAACCCAGCCGAGTGGTTTTTCCTAATACCTTGGCCCTGCTCCACAGCCCCTCTGGCCAAGACCCAGCCGCCAAGCCGGAGCACGTGCCCCAAGATGACGAGGGCCCAAGCCAGACACTCTGCTCGTGCCTGGGGTGTCTCGGGCCTGCTGCCAGGAGGGCTTTGGAGAGGGGCGCAGAGCTTAGGAGGCGACTTGACTCCACTTTCCCCCATTCGGGAACGGAGGGTGGAGAAGGTAATCAAAACATGCTATCAGCACTGACATGTCAACGTCAATAATTAACCTGCAAGTGTACTGGAGGCGAACCTGCAGCTCTTCAGCCGCAGAAAGAAATCTGCTTTTGCGTCTGGTGAGTATTTGGACATATAGAAGCAGCAGTTCATTTTGTCTCTGGACATGCTGGCAAATGAAGCTTGGGAAAGATAACTTTCAGTATGTGGAACTGCTCCACCTTTTAACAATGATGTGAACTTCAGATTAAAATCTAACATTACTGTACGATTCCAACTATACAACATTTTGGAAAAGGCCAAACTGTGGAGACAATAAAAGGATCCGTGGTTGCCAGGGGCTGGGTGGGGGCGTGAAGAGCAGAGCTCAGGGGATTTTCAGGGCAGTGACACTAGCCTGCATGAGACTGTAACGGTGGCTACACATCCCTGCACATTTGTCCAAACCCACAGAGTGTACAACACAAAGAGTGAACTCTGATGTAGACCATGGGCTCAGGATGACGACGGCCTCGGTGCAGGTTCATCGGGTGTAACACATGCACTCTCTGGTAGGGATGCTGATGGCGGGGGGCTGGGTGTACTGGGGCAGGGATGGGAACTCTGTATTTTCACTCAATTTTGCTGTGAATCTAAAACTGCTCTAAAAAAATTAAGTGTATGCATGTGTCCCTAACGTTAGATACTGTAAAAGTATACATGATAAATCCTGTGCTACAGTAGTTCTAATATCTGTTATGCTGCAAAGAACTCCAATAGCTTTTTTTCTACAAAGAGCAAATAACCAACGTGACAACTCCGAATCATTTCCATGAAATCGGAAAGCTCTTTCTTTGACCCTGAGTGCTATCTTCATATGTAAACATAAGTTACATGAGTCAGTTAAGAAAAGCATTCTGATCCATAGGGGCTTCCCTGGTGGCACAGTGGTTAAGAGTCCGCCTGCCAATGCAGGGGACACGGGTTCGAGCCCTGGCCCGGGAAGATCCCACATGCCACAGAGCAACTAAGTCCATGCGCCACAACTACGGAGCCTGTGCTCTAGAGCCCACGAGCCACAACTACTGAGCCCACGAGCCACAACTACTGAAGCCCATGTGCCTAGAGCCCGTGCTCCGCAACAAGAGAAGCCACCACAATGAGAAGCCTGCGCACCACAACAAAGAGTAGCCCCCACTCGCCGCAACTAGAGAAAGCCCGCGCGCAGCAACGAGGACCCAGCACAGCCAAAAAATAATAATAATAAATTAATTTACTTATTTATTAACAAAAAAGAAAAGCATTATGATTCATAGACATAAAAATTGCAGTAAGGTGGGTGTGGGCCATTAGCTCTCACATGGAATGTTTCATTTCTGTGGAAGAGCCCTGTTTAACTCTGTGTTCCCTATTTAGATCCTGGGGCTGCTCTACTGCTCTCATAAGGACTTCGGAACGAAAGCAAACTGAACGGTCAGAGGTCGCAGAGGGTGGGAAAGGAGCCAACAGCACTGGCCAGGGGTTCCCTGG
The DNA here is from genome assembly GCF_005190385.1 of Monodon monoceros. Lineage (NCBI taxonomy): Eukaryota > Metazoa > Chordata > Mammalia > Artiodactyla > Monodontidae > Monodon > Monodon monoceros. Next base: position 74,198,316 of record NW_021703785.1, on the reverse strand, counting down.
CAGCGCTCATTTGCAAACATGATACAAAATCAACTGGCAGAAATAAGTCTGCACAACATAAACTGTGCTTATAACAACAGACGGGGAAACTCCAGGTAAATGAAGGGGGAAAAGGTCCTATCAATATACTGTTTCTTAATCTGCATGGCTGGCAGACTGTTGTTCATTTTATTATTCTTTACAAATGTCTATATATATATATATATATAAAGCTTTTACTTTACGTGAACAGAATATTTCACAGTAAGTTTAAAATTTACAGGCATTGCCATAACCCCCAAGTCCAATGACAGGTCAAATAACACATGTACTGCACGGTGTAAAACAATAAGAAAGGGCATATGAAAGGTTAAAGACTGAATTCTAATAGCTCATGCTGCTACTCATCTGCTATAAATATTCCTTCCTAGTGTAGCATCATATAAAGCAACAATGGCAATACAGAGAAAAATCGCAGAAATGTCACAAACAGATCGTGAGCTCTCCATTTTAAAAAGAATTTAGAAGTCTTTGAATGTCAAATGCAAAAGAAATTAATTCATTCTCTCATTTTTTTTCCATAGCCAGTCCTGACAGCACAGAATTAATCTGACTCCAGACTACCTATGCAGCTGACAGTATTCCTGGCTTCTGAAATCCCCCAAGAGAAATTGACTTAGTGGACAAGCAGTGCAGCTGCTAGAAGAATCCTATAAATAGATCACGTAAAAAAAATCGACTCCCCACAAACGCACCAAGAGTCCAAGGTGTAATTTTCAGAGAGTTTTTAAATGTTACACTCCTAGATTAACGTAACTTTTTCCTTTTGGAAACATATATGTATTTCCAAATTCTTAATGCTAAAGAACGTATATTCATCAAACACAGTCCCTGGCACATGTAGGTGATGGATAAATATTCACGGAACTGAACTGACTCAGCAGTACTCCCAAGGGGCCGGCACTGCTGGGACTCACCTGCCTTACCTGAGGCAGGAGGGCCATCTCTTCTTCCACCTCATTCTAGCGTCCATTTTCAAAACCCTGGCCCATTAGATCTGGTTATGTTTCTAATGCTAGTCTTGTAAGCAATACAAAGGTTACTATATGAAACCACAGTTATGACAATAAATAAGCTTTAATCTAAATCCACTACATTCTATCTCAAGTGCAAGAATTCTGTAAAACAAACATTGGTTCTGTGCTAGGACTGGAAGCAGACTGAAAAATCAGGGCTGACTCATATCCAAGTTAGGAAACACTGCATGGCAAAATTACGACCCAACCAGAATTAAATGAAATTAAATGAAATTATTTTAAGGATTTCTTTTAATAAGAATCTGTATTTAAGTTGTAATAGTAACCAATTTTCTTTCAAATATCCTGAACAGAGGTAAAGCCACTGTTAGGATTAAAAAGAAGCATACTTTAAATGTGCAAGGCTACTCATGCATCTCATTTAATTCTTCTCTGATCAACAAGCAGAGGAAATGAGTGCACACAGCGCAGCTTGTCAGCTGGGTCGCCCTCTGGACTATCATCCATTCATTCCTCCCCGGCCAGCAGAATGCTGGGTAGGGAGGTTGGCACAGCTTCTCAAACCATCCCTTCCCCCAGGAGTTAAGGTGCAGGGTCGACCACACATTTGTGTTGTACTGACATCACCATTCCAGACAGTAAGTTATTCCCTCTTATCCCTGAAATACCCCCAAATTCCTGCTTCCCACCTCTCCATTTGTAACTTGGCTTCAATGCATTTCTTTCACCACACCTCCTCTCCACAGAGTAATTATCCATCGAGCTGGAGAAACTAGATTTTGAGTTAAGAATGCTGAACTTTAAATGCACTCACTCACCTAAGGAACTGCAAAATTATTTTACTGCATTACATTCTATAATGGACTTCCCAACAACTTTATCAAGATTCTTCTTCTTCTACCTTGGCCTGCTGGTCTTGAGGTTAGGGAACAAATGTACTAAAATTAAATATGAAGCTCTTCCTTTGCAAAGTTTACTACCATCACCTCCCACCTCCCTTACATATCCAACCCACAGCCCTCATGTGCACGTACACACACACACACACACACACACACACACACACACACACACACAC